>NC_083332.1:19928921-20216421 GCF_963455315.2 Globicephala melas | reverse complement strand
CTGAGTGGCTTCTGCTGTGCCAGCTACGCAAGACACCCCCTTCACCTGGAGCATCCAGAGACCCCAGCTTTGGGTTGATGCATTTTCTGGGAAGGTGAATCCCCCCGACCCTCTACTTCCTCCCCATGCAAGCCTCCTTTCCTCTCCTCCCTGCAGTGGGGCAGGGAACAGGGGCACCATGGCTGGCACACCTGTATAGTCCTTGGGAGGGAGGCCTGTGTTTGCCCTGCAACGCTGTGGGTGTGCGTGCCGTGGGGAGACAAAAAGTCGACAGGGCGGGTCTGCTCCCTCCTCCCTCGCACTGTCCTGTGACACTTTGGCACCTGCCCTGGTCTGAGAGCCCTGCACTGAGTCAGAAGGAGAGGCAGTTCTTCCAGGCTGTGTGACAGTGCAGTTCACCAGACCCCTTGGTTGTAAGTGACAGAAATCCAAGTAAAGTGGAATGAATTAAAAAGGGGATGTTGGAGTCCTGGCACTGGAAAGCTGAGGTATAGACTTAACTTCAGACATCGTTGGATCAAAGATGTCTCCAGGATTCTTTCTCTCCCCACCTTTCAGCTCTGCCTTCCTCCCTGCTGGCTTCTTCCTTGGGCAGCAAAGACAATGCCACACAATTAACATCCTCCAGCTCAGCGGCCTCAGCAGAAAAGCTGCTTCCCACTTGTGCCAAGAACAATCCTGGCATCTCACTGGCCAGACTCAGGGCACATGCCTGTTGCTGAGCCAATCGCTGTGCACAGGGTGATGGCCTAGGTTGGCTGGTCAGGTCTGAGCCCCATGTCTCCATCCTGGTACCTGGTAGACAGTGGGGTGGGGATGGGGTTCAGGCTGGTCCAGACCATAGGACTGGGAATGTGGGAAGAAGAGACTTCCTAATGGGAGAACTAGAAGCTGTGATCAGAGCTAGAAATGGATCTCAGCCACTGACCTTGGACAAGTCCCCTCACCCCTCCCTGCCTCAGCTGTGAGTGAAAGAATTGGTCTGCAAGAGCACACCAAAGATGCTGTTGTTAACAGCTGTTGTCTTACTTTGCCCCTGGGGAGCTGCAGACTGGACAACGCTTGTCTGAGTGTCACATCTCCCCTTCTCCGTGCCTGTGGCATCTCCCCCTGCCCCACCCCCCAGCAAGGTCCAAAGCCTGCCATTCCCATCTCCACACTGCTCAGAAAGTTCCCAGCCCCTGCCTGCTCAGGACTTTCCCAGACCTCCATTGAATGACAGGAAAGGTATTAGCCCTGCTGGGCCCTGGAAGTTTGGAGGCCTAAGTGGGAGTCTGTGTGGGAAGAGGAATGACTCCTCTTCTGGAAAAACCAGACCAGGCAGCTGCAAGGTACTCCTGCCCCTGTACTTCTTCTCAGGAAAAGTGAAATAATTTGAGGGTTTGGAAGCTGGTCGGGCATAAAGGTCACCTTCCCCTCCCCTCATTGGTAAGTGAGAACGCTGAGGCCCAGAGAGGTTAAGGAATTCATCAGGGACACCCAGCAGGCTGGTGCAGAGTTGGAACTGGAGCCCTGGTTCACCTCTTCAGGGGTCTTTGAAAGATGCCTCAAGACTGGCTGCTTTTCCCCAAATACTTCCTTCTTCCCCACACTAGCTCTTGTGGTGTAAACTTGACCTGCCACATCTCCCATGCGCACCCATGGGTTCACCGCCCCCCCCGCCCCCCCGTCTACACTCTCACCGCCTGCGTGGAGACCCAGTGATGCACGCTTAAGACTGGGGCGGGAGAGAGCAGCCCCTGAAGGCTCCTGCCCACAACAGCCTCTGTCCTTGCAGCCAAGTGTGGTCACAGACCCCAGTCCTGGATGAACTGCCCCTGGCCCTGGGGAAAGGAGAGTGGGAGGCAAGGCCTCCTGGACAGCCCGTCTTCTTTTGGAAGAGCCAAAGAGAGCAGGGACAACCATCACTAAATTATCCAAGGAATTCTATGCTCCATAATTGTCTTCTTTCTGAGAGGAAAAGAAAAGTCTTCTGCAAATAGGATTTTAGGGTAGGTTTCAGGAGAATGGGGTGGGAAGGGCCTTCCTCTAATTTTTAACTAGTGTTAATCAGGCCTTGACCGGTCACCAGGGCTTTCCAAGCCCATGTGCTCATCGCCAGGCTTCCCCCTACAGAGCGGGCCTCACCTCCCTCTCCGGCTCCTCCTGGTTTTCAGGCATCCTTCTTACCATTGATGAGCCCGACTCAGAGCCAGGTGCTGTGCTGCCGCCCTGAGGGCTGGATGTGATCTTATGAACTCCTTGTATTGGTCAGGGTCCTCTAGGGAACTATGTTCTCCCTTCATCCACCTTTTTTGTTCTCTTCAGGCCCTCAATGGGTGGGATGACGTCCATCCACCTCCGGGAGGGCCATCTGTTTTACTCGGTCTACCCATTCAAATGCTAACCTCTTCCAGAAACAGCCTCCCAGATACACCCAGAAACAATGTTTAGCCAGATATCTGGGCATCTTGTGGCCCAGGCTGGTTGACGAATAAAACTAACCATCACACTCCTGTTCACAGGTTAGGAAGCTGAAACTCCACGGTTTCCCAGGCAGTAAGTGGCAGAGGGGGTCTGGTCCCCAGTCACCTGGCTCCCAGGCTCCTGCCCTTAAGCACTGTGCTCCCTGGGAAAGAATATTCACCTTTGACAGAGCGGGAGTCTAAGTGCCCCCGTGCTCTCAGCAAGCCCAGGACAAACATGGGGTCCCTTCCCCCCTACCTCGTTTGCCTTGCTTGGGTGATGAATTATTTTTAACCCAGAGCAAATCCAGGGAGCTGGCCACCATGCCAGATGCTTTTCTTTTTCCAGGAGAGAAGTCTAACTCTGAGCATCGGCAGCCAGGTCCAGGACATGTTGTCCAAGATGCCGATGGCATCTGAATGACAGAGCTGCTTCCTTTACTCTCTCCTTCCTGTGCTGAAAGTGGACTTGCTTTCAAGTCAGTATCCCTGGAATGCTTCTCCATCCACTGGCTGATATTGTCGGTTACACTGGCCAGGGAGTCACATAACACCCACATCTTCCTCCCTCCCTCTGCCCTCTCTCCCTCCTTCCCTTCTTCCCTTCCTTCTTCCTTCTCTTCTCTAACATTTTCCTTGCAAAACTCAAATATTATTTTGTGTCACAAATTCAATTGCTGTGCGTCCATCTGTCCATCCATCCATTCATCCTTCCTTTCATGTTTTTCTTTTAATGAGTATTTATTTCAATCACTGTCCCTACGAGAGCAAAGATCACTTGATTCCCAGGGTCTGTGTTTAGTCACCCTGTCCACAGCCCTTCTTTACGGTTCACTTGTATGAACCATTTCTTTGGCACTTGAACGGACCCAGTAGGTCGGGAGTGGCCTCTCTGTGAGTCGTCTTTCTCATGGGTGGTGATGACAGAGCTTTTCCTTTCCCCAGTCACTGTGGGTGAAAGCCTCTGGGCTGTCACTCTCTGGATACCTGTGGCCCTGTCTGATCCTGAGCAAAGTTACAAGTTTCCTGAAAAAACTGATTTGTCTGAGGAGAAGAACCAAGGACAGAAAATTGAGTCTCATCGTGGAGTCCATATGCAGATTTTGCGTTGAAATGCAAATCCTTCATTTCAAAAGGTCGGCTGGAATGGTACTTAAAAAAAGAATTGCAGCTGGTTTCGAATAGGGCACCGGAAACAAAAAAGTCCCATCCAAGAATATTCTTTGGCCCTGTGCCCACGGCTTCTTCTGATGGTGACTGGGCTACATTATCGTTCCCTTCCAGCCCCTGTCGCTTAGTTTAGCATGCTTGGTTATAGATGGTCAGACAGATGGACAGACTGGCAGGCGGCCTCTTCACCTAAGCAGACTTTCCTGGTGTGTGGCCGCCTCAGAGTGGAGCCAGCAGCTCTTCCCCAGACCCGCTCACAATTCCCAATCCCCGGCCCATTTCTGGACATCCTAGTGGCCAAGCCTTGGACAGAAAGGAGCTTCCCCTCCCCCACCTCATACTCTGCCTCCACCAAGTCTGCTGGACCCAACAAAGGCCTTCTCCATCTCTCCGAGGCCACACCTGACACGACCCCACGGTCCAATGCTTTCCAACCCCTGAACATTGGCTTTCTGCGTGTGTCTCCTTGGCCTTCTGAGGATCCCCAGCGCCTGGACCTGCCTGGTTAGTGGTGGAGGCAGGAGAGACAGCGAGGTCACTGCGCGTGCTCACGTGCTTATTTACTTCTCTACACCCAACTGGCTCCAAAAGCATTTAACACGGGTCACATACGGCACGATATGGTTAACAACAAGGCAAGGGGAAATAAGGAGTGAACAGTAAGCTGAGGCCAGGGGTCCCGTCAAGCTAGAAACGTGTGCTTTACAAGGTTGGGGGGGGGTCTCCATTTAGTAATCTCAACTACAAATGCCCGAATTTTCTGTAAAATAGGAAGAACTGACTCATTACAAACATACTGTTTTGCTTTTGAAAAGGATTTTGTCAGAGGTATTTTTAAAGGATGTCTCCTCAAGTGCACGAGATTTGGTTTAGAACAACTTCCCTCACACAGAGCCTGTAAGAAGCAGCCCCTAGGTAAAGAGTGGCCTGTTGTCGGTGCCCACCTGGGGAGCTGCTTTTCTTTTCCAGGCTTTCCTAAGCAAGTCAGGGAGCGGATATTACTCAGCTCTTTCCAGCTGTCCTGGCCCAAGGGAGGCGCCCTGGGAGAAGGGGGCACTGAAGATTGGAGCGTGGCCCCTCACAGAAGAGTGAGTGGTGAAGTGGCTAACCGAGAGGGAGTTCAAGGCCACGTGGGCTTCCTCCAAAGAGCTGGGGCTGCACATATGTCTTTAACTCCTTATGTGCCTGTTCATCTCTCAGAGTCCTCTTTTATTTAAAAAAATCCATTTGTATGGTCTCTTTATATATTAGGGTATTAACCCAATATCTGACATTTGTCAATTATCTATCTTGTAAATATTTTTCTATTCTGCAATTTTAATTTTGCTAATACACATTTTAATTTTATGTCAGGCTCTGCTCTACTCTCTGGGATTAAATGGTGAGCCAAGAGTAACATAATCCCTGTACTCCAGCCTCAGGAGGGAAGAGGAAACGTGAGTCAATCAATCGCAGAAATAAAGGACAGTCACCACTGCCTGAAGTCCTGAAGGAGGGCACGCAGAGCCTCTAGAGACCAAGTAAGGGGCTGTCCCTGAGGAGCTGAAGGGCTCTGCAGGTGACAGTGGGCAGAGGTCCTTGCAAGAGAGTGGACAGAGGGTAGGGGGAAAGGTGGAAGATGGCTGAGATGAGGGGACGAGGTGTCAGGGCCAAGTCATGTGCCCTGGAGGGGACCACCTGGCGCTTCATGAGGAGACCTTTGAAAGGTGTTCAGTGGGCACCCACACGATCTTTCTTAGGTTTGAAGAGGTGTCCAGGTGGGTGAAAGTGGAGAGAGTGAAACAGAGAGAGGACCAGGAGGCACCAGAGAGGGGGAAGGAGGCCAAGGTGGGGAGGGAAGGGTTTAGCTGGGTAAGAAGCCCTGGAGGGCTGAGCAGCAGGGGCAGAGATTTGAGGGGAGGGGCTGAGCAGAAGGGCTTGGTCAAGGGCGAAAGGCAGACCCAACTTCCGGGGTGTGGCTCACTATAGAGGGCGTGGCTTAGTGGGAGGGTGTGGCCAAACGCGGAGTGCGAGGCTGAGCGTGTAGGACACTCGGAGTGTGGAGAGCCTGGCTAAGCACGGGTGGTACACACTTTTCATAGGCAGCCTCAGTTCAGGAGGGACAATGTGGACCCCTAAAGTCTCCAGAGAGGGTGCTGTCCCTGGGTCTGCAGTGGTGACCCTCTTCTGGGGCCTACCTGCCCTTGCATTCAGGAGGCCCTCACTACCACGTGTGGAATCTGTTATTGTGTAGCCCTGGGCCCCCCACGGGAGCCTCTGAGAGGGCCAGCCAGAAAGATGACGATGTCCCCAGCAGGCCACACATCCCGCTTGTCCCCCCACGTTCTTTGTGACCGGAATTCCACTTGGAGACAGAAAAGAAAATAGAAGTGGGATTTTGGTTTTGTTTTTCAGTCAGCTTCCCCTGTGAGCACCTCCGCTGGCGATTCCAGCTCGAACCTCTTGGCTCCGGCCAGGGATCCCTGGCTGAATCACCATCAAGAGCGCGCTCCAAACCAAAAGATGTGCGTTTCTGATTTCTGACAGCAACGTTGTTTAATTTATGTCATCTTACGCCCTCCCGCTTCTTGCTTCTTCCTCTTCCCTCCCCTTTGCCTCTCCTCCTCTTTCTTTCTATGTCAGAGTGATTTGAAAAAAATCCCAGAATATGGCGAAAGGCATCTAACAAGGGGAGAGAGAATTAAGACAAATTAATTCCAGCAAAATAAGAGGAATTAGGCTTAATTTAAGCAGGTAACAGAAAAGAACCGAGCCAGTCTTTTCCCTTTCCCAGCAATGAGCCTGCATCAGCTCTTTTTTGCCAAATGGAAGGGCAACATGGCTGCCTTAGTTTGGAGCGGCCCTCCTTCCCCATCCCCAGGTTCTTCTGCACTGGGATTATGGGTTGGCAAGTTGCTGACCGTGGTTGAATTTTATCATTAGTAAGGTTCAGTGCTAACCTCCTCCCCTTATTTCCTTCCCATTTAAAGTTTCAAGGATAATAAATTCTTTTGATTTAGCAATTATTGGAGTACAGAACTAGTCAAACGCAGGCTTTGAGAACAAAGTAGGTTGGGGACCGGGTGGGCTTTTGCCGAGATGCCACAAATACTCACAGGCTTGCTGCTGAAAGATTTGGGGGAAATGGTGCTTTGTTAAGTCTGAAATTGGATGGGTTTTAATTTAAGAGCATAGCTCCAACCCTCACCTCTCTCTCTGAGCAGAAAGTTAGTTATGTTTGTGGGTGACACATTCCTAAAGTAAACTGTGCTAAACCACTGTGCTGAAATACATTATATTGACTTGTCTGGGGCTGTGCTTTTCCGAGTACAACATCGAGTTGGCTAGTAATAAAAATAAATAAGAATTATATATCATTTCATTCATTTTTTGTATTACACTTGCAAAATGCATAAGGATATAACACAATGTGTTGCAATACAGTTTTAGAAAATACAATGATAAAATTAATCCTTGATACAGAATGATGGATGCGGGTGGATTAAAGCAGAAATCAGGAGCCGCAGGTGCTCTGAAGGTGTTTCCAGGCCAGGTGCTAGACTGAAGTTCAGATTCTTTCTGTGTGGGTTGGCGGAGGCCAGAACAGGCCTGTGGTGCCACCTGACTAGGAGAAGGCCCTCCCCTGCCCCGGAGCTGCCAGAGGAGCTGGACCCACCTGTGTATGGGTTGCTCTCCCTTGGACCCCACTGCGGAGAGAGATGGCCAGAGTGTCCCTGCCCACCAGGCACTGGAGAAGAAGGGCAAGCCAAGCAGGACAAGTGTTTGCTTCATTTATGTCACAGCATGAGCTGGAATGGCCACAGTGAAGTGTAGACAAGGGGACCTGGCCCTGGGATCCTCAGGTTTTCCTAAAGTCCCTACCACAAACACACTGGCCATTCACCTGCCAGTCTCTGGGCTACTGGGGTGGAGAGCACCCAACTGTCCCTGGGAGCTACAAGGTAGGAGGACTTCCCTAGGGAATCCTGGTCTCCCAGTCTGGGTGGGCAGTGGGTGCAGGAAGATCCCCCCAGGCCAACCCTGTGATGTCTGGCTTTGGCATATTCCCCTAAAACCCTTCCTAGTGCCTGTCACCCCCCAAAGCGTGTGTACACATGCCAGTGCTCACACCACGTGGACAAAGGCACAAATGAAGACACACGTGGGGGGACACATACATGTGGATGTATACCCTCACACATATAGAGGCATATGCGTGGATGCACACGCGTGTGTGTGCATGCACAGAGACACACACACACGGGAGATCCATCTCATCCCGTCCCAGGGTTCCTCCCAGGTGGGACATCCTTTCCTTCCCAGCTACAGCAACAAGGACCCCAGTGCAGTCCCCACCATCCCCTCTGGTCTGGACCCCGCCCCAGCCCCTGCACCTTCCCAGCATCTCCAGCTTCCCTGGCCCTCATGCATCCTCTCCAGAGTGGGCCCCTCTGTGGATTCCCATGGCCCTCACCTCACCTCCTCAGCTCCTGTGAAGACTGCCATGACCTCTGGCCTCCCGCACCTCTTCTTACACACCCTCCTTGAAGCTGCGCAGTGACCTCACTGGCCTCTCTATGGCTGCTTGAGGACCTGTGTCTGGAACCCTGTCACCTCCTCCTTAGTGGTGCCCATGCTCCCCTCAGGACTCCGTCTGGAGGCTGCTCCTCCGCCCCTACAGCTGCCCTGTCAGCAACAGCTGCGGTCACCTGCCTTCCTTCACCTGGGTGAGTATTTGATTATGTCCGTCCCCCCTCCAACTATCAGCTCTGGGAGTCTGGGGCTTGGGGATCCTGGGAGCCCTTTCTGCAGCTCTCCCACTGTATGCACTGCAGAGACAGAGCCTGGCTGGGACAGGGGACAGGAGGAGGGCGGGGGAGAGCGCAGCATCTCAGGCTGGTGGCGGCCCTGGGAGAGGCCCCAGGACACAGGGCGTCAAGGAGGCCCCTTGCTTTCATTCTGCACATTAGTAGATTGTCGCCTGCTTACCTCTGCACAGCCCAGGATGGCTGCCTGTGCTGCAGACAGAGCTGAGGTAGAGAGGGAAGCTGCCCCACATGCTGGCCTGGAGGTGCTGCCAGGAAACACCTTCTCAGTGACTTTGGTGGCCTCAGGATGGGGACAGGGCCTGGAGGCCTTCTCACCCTCTTCAGCCTAGAGACCTGTGCCTGACAGCACATTGAGCTTCCCAGGCCCCTCCTCCAGCAGCCCTCCCCAGACCAGGTCCTGCCTGCCTCACCTGCCACGCTCTCAGGCCAGCCTTCAGGGCACCAGGATCCCAGTTTGGCAATCATGTGCTTTTTTTAAAAATCTTTTTAAAAATTGAAGTATAGTTAATTTACAATGTTGTGTTAGTTTCAGGTGTACAGTGAAGTTATTCAGTTTTATATATATATATATATATATATATTCTTTTTTCATATTCTTTTCCATTATGGTTTGTCACAGGATGCTGAATATAGTTCCCTGTGTGTTAGACAGTAGGACCTTGTTGTTTATCCATTCTATATATAATAGTTTGCATCTGCTAATCCCAAACTCCCAATCTTTCCTTCCCGTGCACCCACCTCCCTCTTGGCAACCACAAGTCTGTTCTCTATGTCTGTGAGTCTGTTTCTGTTTCGCAGATAGGTTCATTTGTGTCATATTTTAGATTCCATATGTAAGTGATAGCATATGATATTTGTCTTTCTCTTTCTGACTTACTTCACTTAGTATGATAATCTCTAGATCCATCTGTGTTGCTGCAAATGGCATTATTTCATTCTTTTTTATGGCTGAGTAATATTCCAGTGTGTGTGTGTGTGTGTGTGTGTGTGTGTGTGTGTGTGTGTGTGTGTGTGTATATATATATATATATATACCTCACATATTCTTTATCCATTCCATTCCTGTTTCCATGTCTTGGCTATTGTAAATAGTGCTGCTATGAAAATTGGGGTGCATGTATGTTATTGAATGAATTATGGTTTTCTCCAGATATATGCCCAGGAGTGGGATTGCAGGATCACATGGTAACTCTCTTTTTAATTTTTTGAGGAACCCCCATACTGTTTTCCACAGTGGGTGCACCAATTTACATTGCCACCAACAAGAGGGTTCCTTCTTCTCCACACCCTCTCCAGCAGTTATTAGCAATCATGTGTTTATTTGACAAGACTGTGGGCTTTTCAAGAGCATAGCCTCCACTGATTTGGTCAGCTCACCACTGGGCCTGGCTTACCATATGCACTCATTAAAAACCACTGATTCAGCTAATGAATATGAGAAAGGTGTGCATGTAGGTGTAATTGTGATCATGCATACAAGCCTGTGAGTGAGTATGTGAGCACATGTGCACATTTGTGTGCAGGTGTGAGTCTGGGTATGTGGGTATAGTAAGTATGCGTGCACATGGGAACGTGTGCATGCATGTGTGTGGGTACAGTATGTGTATACACATGAGAGGGTGCATGTGTGTGTGCATCTGTGTGGCAGTATTATGCAAGGAATGTGTCCCCCCCAAATTCCTACATTGAAGCCCTAACCCACAATGTGAGTGCATTAGAAGGTAGGCTTTTGGGAAGTTATTATGTTTGGATGAGGTCATGAGGGTGGAGTCCCATGCAGTGCCCTTACAAGAAGAGGAGGGGACATGGGACCTTCCTGCCTCTGTTATGCGAGGACATGGCAGGCCAGGAAGCGGGTCCTTACCAGGAACTGAATCAGCCAGCACCTTGGTCTCAGCCTTCCCGGCCTCCAGACCTGTGAGAAATAAATGTCTGCTGTTTAATCTCTGCAGTGTGTGA
This sequence comes from Globicephala melas, assembly GCF_963455315.2. NCBI lineage: Eukaryota > Metazoa > Chordata > Mammalia > Artiodactyla > Delphinidae > Globicephala > Globicephala melas. The sequence continues at coordinate 20,206,040 of NC_083332.1, read as the reverse complement.
TATTCTGTTACAGCAGCCTGAGCTGACTCAGAAGGTGGCTACAGTACGTATGTGCATATATGTGTGTGTGTGTGTGTGTGTGTGCGCGCGCGCAGCTGTGTGAGTGCTGTGCATGAGTGTGCATGCTGAGTGTTCCCAGGGCCTGGGAGTGTTCCCTCAGTGCTCTGAATACAGGTCCCTCCTCTGTGGAGCTCACAGGGGTCTCTGAACACAACCCTGAGCACATTCCCAGGGTGTGGCCAGTGAGGCCCCAGGGTTTTCCATCCTCAGTTCTCCAACAAAAGCTGTCCATCCCGGCTTGTCGCTGGTTTCTCGTCAACACATTCCTATAAAGCTCCTTTCTGTGTCACTCAAAGGGCTGGTCCTGGTGGGCACAGGCTGTAGTGTCCATGGCTGGGGCCCAGGTATGTGGGGAGCTGTGGGGCCCACCAGAGTTTTTACTGGGGTAGTTGGGGAGACAACTATTCTTCCACTCAACAGTCATTGCTGCACTGGACTGGGTCCTGAGGTGGAGGGAGGACAAGCCTTCCCAGCCTGCCCTCAGCATCCCTGAAGGAGAGGTGCTGGGGCCTCCCGGGAGGCAGGAGAGGCTGTTCTGAGTTCAGTCTAGAACCTGGAGGCAGACACCCTGATCAGCTCTGAGAACTAAGTTGGCCCCAAGTATGTGCAGAGTGTGCCCTTGGGCAGCCAGAAGATGCCAGTGCGTCAATGGCACGGTGTCTGGCAGCAGGCTGCCACCTGTGGAAGAGGTGGTGCTGCCTTGTGGATGGGGTGGAGCAGGAGTGGAGGAGCCCACATGCCCAGAGTAGCGACGGCAGCTGAGGGTGGTGGAGGGCTACCGAAACAGCCTCCAGGTGCACCCAGAAGCCCGCTGGGCACGGTGACAGGGACATGGCAGGAGCGGGGAGTCCTGCATTCTCAGGAAGAGTGCACATGTGGCTACCGGACACACCCTTCCCCAAACCTGGGGAAATTAGGCTTCCAGGGGTAGATGAGGCCCATCCTTTGTTTTTAAGGAGCTCATGATTCTTATACCATGGAGGGTGGGGGAGGGGGAAATGGTGACAAGATCCACCAACATCCGTCTCCGTACAAGGTAGAATCTGCTATGTGCCACAAGAAGGGCACAGATAGGGTGCTGTGGGGATTGAGGGAGGGAGGGGTTGTGAAATTTACCCTCCTGGTGTGTGTCAGGTGCTGTGCAGGTTCCCCGACCTCTGTCACCTACATCCTTGATTTGTACAGGGATGAACTTCGGTAATGACCCCCGACCAGCATGTTTGTTTGAGCAGCCACGCCTCCTGTTGCGCAGAGTGAAGCCTCAATCACTTGGTGGTCTGCGAGTCCTCCTTTGGGACGGGCAGGATCCTGGTCATCTGTTACCTTGGCTGTCACAGGACCCATCCTGGAAGGCCACATCTTTCTTGGAAGTGCCGCCACCAGCCCAGACAGATCAGACCCCAGCCCTGCAATGCAACTTATTCAGGGACCACCATAGTGGCTCTGAGAGTCAACTGGAGCCAGATGTGCCGAAGGTCATGGGCAGGTTGTAGGACTGGGCCTGGAGGTGAGGACCACGAGGCCACGTCCCTGCCCTCCAGAAGTCATCGGCTGAGCTCCATGTGCCCGCAAGGACACTTTATTTAAGGCCAAGCAGACGCTCGGGGAAACCACACTGTCACGACTCAATCTCTGAGAATGCCATAGCAATTTAAAAAAAGTATATGTACACTTTTTGCCACATCTTAGATGTCCTTCCGCCTACAGAAGCCGTCAAATAAAAATTAATTTTGCTTTAAAAAAAACCATGCTGCATATTTTTGACACTGGATGTCTGTTCATTTGCATGGGACACGTTCTTCCATAATGAATCATCGTAACGCTTAAATTAAACACAGTAAAAGAATGGTTAATGCCATAACACGCTGACAATTTAACCTGGCCAATATTTTTATTGCCTTGTACAATAAACCTAACAGAGCACAACTTGCTTTTGACTGGTGGAAAATCGGTTATGAACCGCCAGGGAGCGGCCAATTTTTCAAAAGCAGCCATTCAGTCATACTATAGTCACTAAGACTTTTTTTTTTTCCCATACACTATTGCTGTTATAATCTTTTGAGGATATTTTATCACAGCAATAACCTCCTCAAAATCAGTCTTTACTGCTGTTAATGACTGGACAGCTGGAGCTATAACTGGCCTTGGCTTTGCCCCCAGCTATTAGCTAACAAACCAGTTGTTATCTGCAGGTAACAACCGATTTCTTGTGGAATTTTCTTGATGAAGTGCCTCGCTGGATCAAAGTCATTTTTCCCCTTTCTGACCAGCTTCACGCATCTCAGTGGGCAACTCGAGAGGTGGGAAGCTGGCGACTCTCTAAGCAAGAACCACGGGGTCTGGAGGGCAACTTATTGCCACGCCCCCTGTGCGCGAAGGGAGGGCAGGGCTGGCATAGGCCACATCCTGGGCTTGCGATGGGCCATCTTGACAGGGTGTGGGGTACAGCAGGAAGAAACTCCTCTGCTGAACTAGCTGGACAGAGCGTAGGGCTGACCACCTGGGAGACTCTGAGGACATACCAGGCAGAGCCAGGCCGAGAGCCATCCCTGGGAATTTGGAGTGGAGGCAGAAATGGGGCTAATTCCAGGTGCGAAAGAAGTCTATGGGATTGACGAGCACCTTGTGTTTGATAAATCTCCGCGTCTGGATTTATGCATCCTTGTTTCGTGTGTGTTTCACTTTTGATCACCCTTGTAAAATTTGAGCTTTTTAAACTAGTGCTTTAAAGTTACGAAATGTTCATCTGTTTTACAGTGAACATAGTTTTAAGGACAAGATTAGCAAATTTGGACCTTGGCACCAAAGCTAAATATGTTAAAACAAAGGATTATTGTTGTAATTAAATATCACAGGTTCACCTGAGTAAAATTCGGGGCGAGAATGTTGATATAGAATGACCAGCTGAGGAGAGGCGGACTTCCAAAGGTACGGGCTGCGCTCACTGCCTGCGAGTCCTCCTGGCTTCTGGAGAGGGGAACCGGCTCCCTCTTCATGTATAATTGGGTTTTAATATTCCCAGTACTCAGCGTCAGGAGAAGTGGATGGGGTGCTGCGGCATTAGAGTCATGAGGAAACACTACACAGTGATCACCTGTTTGTGGCAGCAGTTTGAAATTCTGCACATTTATCAGTGTTTACTGTATGAGGCTAAGATTCGATTCCTGAAATCACAGTGCTGATTACAGTAACTTTACATATGCATCTTTACCAAGCAGGGCAAAACAAAAAATTAATGTTTTTAAAAGTGAAAGAAGATTTTTCCAGCCTGGAGAGAAGACCAATTAAAATTCCTTCAAATTCTTAAATGAGTTTTAATTTGAGAGAGTGGAATTCTTTCAAGAATATGAGTTTTGCTAAATATTTAAAATCATTATATATCATGCTTATCTGAAGCCCAACTTGTTTAGAAATTAAATAACAAATTAAAAATGAGCACAGTATTCATTTTTTGAATTATCTGATGGGTGACTGCCCCCGCCGGGCAAGGTGGAGTTTCTGGAAATGTGGAGGGTCACTGTGGGCAAGTTGAAAGGTAAACTAGGCTTCCTACAAATTCCCAGATTCAAACACTGCCACTGGACTAAAGCAATTCTGTGATTTTAAATCATTTTGAATTTCATAAGCCCAACTCTTTAACCTTTTGTAAATGACAAAAAGTGCAACACATTCTTAACATTTCTGATCATTCTATACTATGTTGGCCCATAACGCTCATCTTTTCCAAATTTAAGCACTTAAAAAATGTGAAGTGCTCCAATAAATTTAAATTGGCATATGCTAATGCATATCAATGGGAAATGATTCAAACATTAGAGGCTGGAAGTGGTGAGTGAGGGCAAGCAAACCAGAGCATCCATTGTCCCGGGATTGATTTTTAATGACTTTCTATTGATTCGGTGCCTTTTAAACCTGATGGTCTAAGGTTGGTCTTGCATATCTATCACATGTATCCTTGGCCAACTCATGCTTCACAGTGAATGTTGGTTGCTTTCCCCCTCTTGCCAAAGATACTCTCCTGAAGAGATGTAAGTCCTGGCTTGCATTGGGCCTTCCAGGGACAGGATCTGAATAGCTACCTGCTAGAAGGGCAGCATATTGTTCAAGATTCTAGTGGTTGCCAGTGACAGCAACAAATTCAAGCCCAAAAGGGATTTACTAGCTCTCATAACTGAAAAGTCCAAGAGTAGATCAGGAGTGGCTGGATCCAGGGGCCTCTCCTCTCGCTTTCCTCCCTCCCTTGTTCTCACTCTTGTTGCAGCTCTGTCTTATCTCTCTCTCTCTCTCTCTCATTCTCCTTCACTCTCTTCCACTCCACCTCTCCCTCCATCTCTGCTTTTCATTTGTGATGTCTTCAGGCAAGGCTCTCTGCACGTATAGCCTCTGACAGTTCCAGGTGCACATCTCACACTTCCAGGTCCATCAGAAAGAGACTCTCTTAGCAACATTCCAAAGGAGGCCTTGAATTGAGTCTCATTGATCAAGGTGGTTCACGGGCCCATTTCTGAGCCAGTCCCTATGGTCAGGAGGATTCAGTGTTCTGACTGGTCTGATCTGGACCAAACCCACTCTTGCAAGCAAGAGTAGAATAAAATCCCAAACACTTGAATTGCGAGTGGGCAAGAGGTAAACATGAGTCCTGTTATGAGGCCTGGAGGTCCTGCCTGTCCTCCAAATGTTTTTGCCTCTCTCTCTTATGGGCAGTTGTAGGTTACATTTACTTGCTTCCTTGAAATCAGACAGCCATGTGATTTGCCTTAGCTAGTAAAATAGGAGAGGAAGCAGCTCACATTACTTCAGGGTGGAAACTTTAGGAGTTCTAGGCAGTGCATGGTCCTGCAGCCTGGGACCCAGAGTGCAAAGATGTGGAGCAGAGCCTTCAGCCAGTGTCCTAGTCAGCTTGGGTTGCTGTAACAAGGATACCATAGACTGAGTGACTTAAATAACACACATTCATTTCTCACAGTTTTGGAGGCTAAGTACAAGATCAGGGTGCCTGCATGGACAAGTTCTGGTAAGAGTCCCCTTCTTGCCTTCTTTACATGGCATAGAAAGAGAGAGTTAGGTCTCTTCATCCCTTTACATGGGAACGAATCCTATAATGGGGTTCCATGTACATGACCTCATTCAAACCCAACTACCTCTCAAATACTATCAGAGTTGGGATTAAGGCATCAACATATGGATTTTGAAAGAACACAAATATTCAGCCCATGGCAGTCAGCCAACCCATGATAGACATAGAAAGGGACATAAATATTGGTTATAAGAAACCATAAATATTTGGGGGCTGTTTGTTGATGCAGCATAACCTAGGCTATCCTGAGTGATGTGGAAATCAGTAACAGAAATGAGGTCCTACTAAAACCCAAACCTGAGACATGTGGCCTTGATTTGCAGCGAGGAAATGATTATCAGAGGCTGGAAAGATGGTGAATGACATGATTATATGGTAAAATGTTTGTAAAACTATCACTTGAAGTAATTTAGGAGATAGGATATAAACTTACAGCTCTTGGGGAGAGTTTGGAGGACAGAATGTTCACGGTGTGTATTAATTACTAAAGGCTGAGTTTAGCAAGGTAGTACCAGAAAAAAATTAATTTAAAAATAATTGTCTTGTTTGCAAGCAGGAATGGAAGGGAATACATCAGAGACTTGCAGGGTTGGAAGATACAACTCCTTCTCAACCCCTAACAGTAAAAAATAAAATTGAGAAATACTTCAGTGACAAAGCCTTATTAAAACTCAGCTTCAAAGAAATATAAAATCACGAGTATAGTTGTCACACCATCACTAAAACCTCTGAATAGATTAAAATGTTTTGGAATAAAAATTTCTCAGTTGAGGGTGTTCAGGTAGACAAAATTTGAGGGAAAAGAAAATTAATATAAGACCTTCTTCCCAAAGCTTGTTAGGTTCAAGGTATTATATTATAAAACATAAGGACAGATAGAGATAGCTGGAGAAAGTATCCCTCCCTCCCTTATATTAAGAGATGAACAATCCACAAGTTCAATCCTCTCTTGAGCCCATCAGAGAGCTGAGGATGAATAACCCAAAATCTGGAGAGAGACAGGAGCTATTAGGGAGAGGAGGGCTATGACATTTGCTCATCTAGGGCAGAAGCCACCAGATATGGGCAAGAAGAATTCATCTAGAGTAGTAGACAAATTGGTGGAGGCTGAATGTAGGCTGGTGGGACAATGTGACGTCTGTGGAGGCCACAGATACAGGAGCATGTGTGTACCTTCTTGCCAGATTTTTCTCCACAAATTCCACCAGACACTCACTGGGAAGACTGGGGAGAATCTAGGGGAACAAAACTCCATCTGTTCTGTTCGATCTCTCCTTTGGAACAAAAACCTTAATTTGCAGGAGGAAGGCCATCAAAAACTGATGCACTTAGAGCACTGAAGAAAATCCATTGCACCTGGGATAAAAGAAAAGGATAAAGCCATTGAGCCCTGGAGAAGGAACAGGAAAAGGTACTGGAGGCAGAACCAGAGCTAATTGTTCTAGCTATAACTAGAGAAATTTGAAGCCTCTGGTGCACTAAGAGTAACCATAGCAATAACAAACCACAAACTGGGCCTAATTCCTAACAAGATTAGCATAAACCACACATTAAAGGCCTAACAAAAGGAAATATATGCCCACTTCCAAGCACAAAAACTATTTACCTCAGAATGTACTGTCCTACACAAGATGTCCAGTTTTCAACAAAAATTATGAGGCATGTGAAAATCCAAGAAAAATCAACATGCCTCCAAGAGACAAATCAATCAACAGAACCATACACAGATGTTGAAATCACCTGGCTGATGATTTAAAATTATGATGATTAATATGTTAAAGGCACTGAAGGAAAAGATGTACAGCATGCAAGGCGAGATGAAAATAGAGCATCCAAGAATTGTGGGAAAATATTAAATGGTATAACATATCCATTATTGGAATCCCAGAAGAAGATAGAAAGAATAGGGCAGAAAAAATATTTGAAGAAATAATAGCCAAAAATTTTCTGAAATTAATGACAGATACCAAACTACAGATCCAAGAGACTCAGCAAACACAGAGCAAGATAAATAACACCTACCCTGAAGAAACAAAATCAAAACAAAACAAACATGTAGACATGTTCTGTAGACAGAGAACAAAAGACAAAGAGAAAATCCTGAAGGCAATCAGAGAGGGAAAAACATATTACACACAGAGGAACAAATATACTTGTCAGAAACCATGCAAGCCAGAAGACAATGAAGTGACATCATCTTTAAAGTGCTTAAAGAAAAACAAAACTGCATATAAAAAATAGTACATAGGATGAGAAAGAGGAACTGGAGATACATTGTTGTAAACTCTTTACACTACTTGGAAGTAGACTGTGATTAAATAAAGATGTATATTGTAAACCCTGTAGCAACCATTAGTAAAGTAATTAGAGAGTCATCATAGGTAATCAGTCAATAGTAGAGATAAAGTGGAATCATAAAAATATTCAATTCATTCAAATGATGGGAGACAAAGAGAAAAAAGAAACAAAAAAAGATTAAATGAATAGAAAAAAACCAGTAAAAATAGTACTGATATATTCTTATTCAAACACGTTACTAATCACACTAAAACTTTATTGTCTAAATGCATCAATCAAAAGACAGAGACTTACAGGTGGATAAAAACCAAATATGCTCTCTACAATATACTATGTGCAAGAAACTCACAATATGCTGTGTACAATATACCTATATAAGAAACAATACAAAGCTAGTTAAAAGTAAAATGATTTAAAAATATATATCATGAAACCACTGATTTCATTTCTCTTGAGTATATACCTAGGAGTAGAATTCCTAGGTCATGTGGTAACTTGATGTTTAACCATTTGAGGAACTGCCAGATTGTTTTCCAAAGTGACTGTACCAGTTTATAGTCCCACCAGTAGTGTATGAGGATTCTGATTTCTCCACATCCTCATCAACACTTTTTCTTTTTCCCCCCAGTTTTACTGAAATATAATTGACATAAAGCACGGTATAAAGTTTGATGTGTACAGCATAATGATCTGACTACACATATTATGAAATAATTACCACAGTAAATTTAGTTAACATCCACCAGTTCATATAAATACAAATAAAAAGAGAGAGAAAAAGAAAAAAAATTTCTTGTGATGAGAATTCATAACTCATAACTTTCATATATACTATTCAGAAGTGTTAACTACAGTCATCACATTGTACATTACATCCCTAGTACTTATTTATCTTATAACTGGAAGTGTGTACCTTTGGACTATTTTCATCCAATTCCCCCTTCCCCCCAACACTCCCACCTTTGGTAACAAATCTCTCTATGAGTTTGGTGTTTTCTTTTTTCTTTACTTTTTTTTTCAAGAGTCCACATATGAGTGAGATCATATAGCATTGATATTTGTCTTTTGTTAACTTAGTTCACTTAGCATAATGTCTTCAAGGTCCATCCATGTTATTGCAAATGCAGGATTTCCTTCATTTTTAGGGAGAGAGATAGATGGTAGATAGATAGATAGATAGATAGATAGAAAGATAGGTTTTCTATTTATTACAAATTTTTTATCCATTCATCTATAGATGAGCATTTAGGTTGTTTTCATATCTTGGCTACTGTAAATAATGCTGCTGTGAACCTGGGGGTGCAGCTATCTCTTTGACATAGTGTTTTTCTTTCCTTCAGGTATATTCCCTGAACTGAAATTGTTGGATCATATGGTAGTTCCATTTTTAATTTTTTGAGACAACTCCATACTGTTTTCCACAGTGGCTGTACAAACATTTGTTCTTATTTGATCATCCTAGCAGGTGTGAACTTGTATTTCTTTGTGGTTTTGATTTGCATTTCCCTGATGTTGAGCATCTTTTCATGTGCTTATTCGCCATTTGTATATATTCTTTGGAGAAATGTCTATTCATATTCTTTGCCCATTTTAAAATTTGATTGTCTTTTTTACTATTATATTGTAAGAGTTCTTTATAAATGTTAGATAAATATTCCTTATCAAATATATGGTTTGCAAATATTTTTTCCCACTCCGTGGGTTGTCTTTTAACCTTCTTAATATTATGCTTTGAGGCACAAAAGATTTAATTTTTAGGAAGTCCATTTTAATGATTATCTCTTTTGTTGCTTGTGTTTTTGGTGTCATATCTAAGAATCCATTGCCAGATTCAAGGTCGTGGAGATTTACTCCTCTGTTTTCTTATGAGTTTTATCTCTTAAATTTAGGTCTTTGATTCATTTCAAGTTAATCTTTGTATTTGATATGAGGTAAGGGTCCAATTTCATTCCTTTGTATGTGAATAACCAGTTATCCTAGCACCATTTGTTGGAAAGACTATTCTTTCCAGACTGAATGGTCTTGGCACCTATGTCAAAAATGAATTGACTATAGAAACATGGGTTTATTTCTAGACTCTCAGTTCCATTCCACTGATCTATATGTCTATCCTTATGCCACAATGTCTTGACTACATTTGCTTTGTAGTAAATTTTGAAATTGAGAATTGTGAGTCCTCCAACTTTGTTCTTTTTTAAGATTGATTTGGCTATTCTAGGTCCTTTGCTATTCCATATAAAATTTAGGAATCATTTTGTCAATTTCTATGAAGAAGTCCACTATGTTTTAATCAGGATCTTGTTGAATCTATAAATCAGTTTGAGGGGCATTTCCATCTTAATATTTAGTCTTTCAGTTCTTCAAAATGGGATGTTTCCCATTTATTTGTATCTTTTAAAAAATTCCTTTCAACAATGCTTTGTAGTTTTCAGAATATAAGTTTTGCAATTCTTTGGTTAAATTTATTCCTAAGCATTTTATTCTTTTTGATGACACTATAAAATGGTTTGCTTAATTTCTCTTTGTGATTGTTCATTGCAAGTATTTAGAAATGCAATTAATTTTTGTATATTGATATTGTATTCTGCAAACTTGCTGAACTGTTTATTAGTTCTAATAGTACTTTAGAGGATTTCTTAGAATTTTCTATATACAAAATCATCCTCTGTAACTAGAGATAGTTTTACTTCTTACTTTACAACATGGATGTCTTTTATTTCTTTTTCTTGACTAATTGCCTTGGATAGAACTTCTAATGCAAGAATAAACAAAAGTGGTGAGAGTGACTATCCACCCATGGTTTGTCCCTGATTCTAGGTGGAAAGTATCAGCTTTTCACCATTGTGTATGATTTTAACTGTGGGCTTTATATAGCTGTCCTTTATCAGGTTGAGGAAGTTCCCTTCTATTTCTAGTTTGCTGAGGTTTTTTTCATGCAGTGTGTTAGATTTTGTCAAATTCGTTTTCTGTGTCAAGTGAGATGATCATGTGGATTTCTCTTTTTAGTCTAGTGATATAGGGTATTATATAACTTGATGTTAGGATGTAAAACTAACCTTGTATTCCAGGGTTAGATCACACTTGGTCGTTGTGTATATTTCTTTTTATATGTTGTTGAATTTGGTTTGCTAGTATTTTGTTGAGGATTTTTGCATCCATACTTATAAGAGATCAGTAGCTTTCTTTCCTCATCATGTCTTTGTCTTCTTTTGATATCAGGATAATGCTGGTCTTATTAAATGAGTTTGAAAGTGTTCTTTCCTATTCTATTTTTGGGAAGAATTTGTGATAAACTCTTCCAAGTGAAGAGGTAATACTTGAATAACAGGTATTAATTCTTCTTTAAATGTTTGGTAGAGTTCAGCAGTGAAACCATCTGGGTCTGAGCTTTTCTTTGTGAGTAGTTTTTAAACTACCCCTTCAATCTCTATTTACTGCAAGTCTACTCAAATTGTCTATTTATTTATTTATTTATTTATTTATTTATTTATTTATTTATTTTGCGGTACACAGGCCTCTCACTGTGTGGCCTCTCCCGTTGCAGAGCACAGGCTCTGGACGCTCAGGCTCAGCGGCCATGGCTCATGGGCCTAGCCGCTCCACAGAATGTGGGATCTTCCCGGACCGGAGCACGAGCCCGTGTCGCCTGCATCGGCAGGCAGACTCTCAACCACTGCGCCACCAGGGAAGCCCCTCTATGTATTCTTGAATCAATTTTTGTAGATTGTGTCTTCATAGGAATTGTCCATTTCATCTAAATTATCTACTTTATTGACATACAATTATTCATATTTCTTAATTATTTTTATTTCTGAAAGGTTGGTAGTAGTGCCCCTCTTTCATTTCTGATTCTAATAATTGAAGTCTTCTACCTTTTAAAATTATCAATATAGCTAAAGATTTGTTAATTTTGTTGATCTTTCCAAAAAACTGGGTTTCAGTGTCAGTGATTTTCTCTATTGTTTTTCTATTCTCTATTTCAGTGATTTCCACTCTAAATTTTATTGTTTCCTGCCTTTTTTTAAGGTTTAGTTTGCCCCCCAATCCCAGTGTTTTAAGGTAGAAGATAAGGTTATTGATTTGAGATCTTTTTTCTTTGTAGGATAGAAATATAAATAAATATAAATTTCCCTCTAAGAACTGCTTTAATTGAATCCCATAAGTTTGGGTATGTTGTATCTTCATTTTCCTTCATCTCAAAGTGTTTTATAATTTATCTTTTGTTTTCTTTTTTGACTCACAGCTTACATGGGAGTGTATTGTTTAATTTCCACATATTTGCGAGTTTCCCAGATTTTTTTTGGTTACTGATTTATAATTTTATTCCACATGATTAGAGAACATACTATGTCTTACTTAATCCTTTCAAATTTATTAAGGTTTTTTTTAATGGCCTGGCATATGACCTACCCTGGATAATGTTCTATGTGCATTTGAGAAGAACATATATTCTCGAGTTGTTGGATAGAATGTTCTATAGATGCCTGTTAGGTCTAGTTGGTTTATAGTGTTATTCAAGTATTCAGTTTTCTTTTGAACTGCCTAGTTGTTCTAGCCATTACTGAAGGTGGGTATTGAAGTTTCCAACTATTATTGTTCAATTGTCAATTGTATTACTCTATCTCTGTCAATTTTTGCTTCACGTATTTTGGTGCTCTGTTATTAGCTGCATATATGTTTATAACTGTTATATCTTCCTGATGGATTCATTCTTTTATCATTATAAAATATTCTTCTTTATCTCTAGTAACATGTGTAAAGATCTATTTGTCTGATACTAATATATCATAATTCCAGCTTCCTTGCGGTTGCTGTATGCATGCTATATCTTTATTCCCATCCTTTTCCTTAGAATCTGTTTTTTATCTTTGAATCTAAAATGTGTCTAAGTAGACAGCATATAGCTGGATTATATTTCTTTTTCCAACCTGGAAATCTCTAACTTTTGATTGGCTTGTTTAGTCTATACAGATTTAATGTTGATGTTATTATTTATATAGTTGGATGTACAACTGCCATCTATCTGTTTTCTATGCATCTTCTGTATATTTTGTTCTTCTGTTCCCCCTTTTACTTCTTTCTTTTGCATTTAAATGCAAATATTTTTCATGTAGAATTTTAAATTCTTTGATGAGTTTTTTGTATTATTTTTTACTATGTTTCCTTGAGTTATTTCCTTAGTGGCTTACCTTATACATCTTAACTTATCAGAATCAGTTTCAGATTTATATTAACTTAATTCCAGTGAGATTTAGAAACATTACTACTATATAGTTCTATTTATTTCCTCCATTTTTTGTGGTGTTATTGTTATATATATCTATAAATATTACATGCCCAACAATAATACACAGTTACAATTATTATTTATATAATTTTATGTTTTTTAAAATAGTTGAGAAAAAAGAGGAGGACAAGTACATATTTACAACTTTTGTTATACTAACCTTCTTATTTATCATTTTTATTCTCCCTATTTGTTGAAGTTGAGTTACCACCTGGAGTCATTTCCTTGGCCCAGCACATTTTTACACTCATTCATCTTCTTTGTATAAATATATTACCTTTCTGTATGCTATAGGCTCAACAATATATTATGTGCATATTGTTTTATAGTTATTTTTTAAATTGCTTAAGAGAAGATAAAAGTATGCGCTTATACTGTCTTTTATATTATTGCCTTTACTAGAACTCTTTGTTTTTTTTTTCTTGTGGATTACTGTCTAGGGTCACCTGCTTTCAGCCTAAAGAACTTCCACTAGTATTTGTTGTAAAGTGGGTCTACTACCAGAAAATTCTTTCAGTTTTTATTTATTTGGGAATGTCTTTATTTTACCTTCATTTTTGAAAGATAACATTGCTAGATATAGGATTCTTGGTTGACAGTTTTTTTCTTTGAGCATTTTGAATATTATATCACACTGCTTTCTGGTCTCGATTGTTTCTGTTGTGAGGTCAGCTTTTAATCATATTGGGGTTTCCTTGAAAGTGATGAGTCATTTTTCTCTTGCTGCTTTCAAGATTTTCTTCTTGTATTTGGCTTTCAGCATTTTTACCATGATGTGTCTGTGTGTCAGTATTTGTGTTTAACCTATTTGGAGTCATTGAAACTTCTGAATACATAAATTAATTTTCATAAATTTGAAATTTTTTCAGTATAATTTCTTTGAATATTTTTCTACTCCTTTCTTGTCCTCTTCTTATGGTAGTCCTCTTATGTGTATTTTGTGTGCTTAGTGGTGTCCCACATTTCTCTGAGGTTCTGTTTATTCTTTTTCCTCTCTGTTCTTTAGATTTTATAATTGTCATTGAAATATCTTAAATTTTGTTAATTCTTTTTTTCTGCCAGTTCAAATCTACTGATGAGTCCCTCTAGTAAAATTTTTCATCTCATTTATTGTACTTTTCAACTCCAGAATTCTCACTTGGTTCTTTTTATATAATTTCTATTTCTTTATTGAGGGTCTCAGCTTGATGTGACATTGTCATCATACCTTCTTTTACTTTGTTAAGTCATGGTTTCCTTTAGTTTGATGAATATATTTATAATAGCTACTCTGAAGTCTTTTTCTGATAAACTAGACATCTTGTTCCTCTCACAGGCAGTTTCTGTTGCTTGCTTTTTGTCCCAGTGTATGAGTGATACTTTTCTGTTTTATTAAATATTGTAGTTTTTTTTGTAAACTGGACATTTTAGATATTATATTGTAGTAACTCTGGGTGCTGAACTCTCACCCTTCTGGGGGTGTTATTGTTATTTTCTTGTTTATTTGTTTAGTGACTGGCTGGGTTATTTGGTGACATCTATTCCTTCTCACCACCTACAGTCTCAAGCTTCTGATGCTGCTCATTAGGGGACACAGCCTTGAATATGACTATGGTCACACTGACAATGGCTTTAGCAGGGCTCACTCTGTCTGTTTCCCTGATCAAATCAGCTTTTAATCTCCACTACTTGCCAGCTGAATTCTCTGTTATTAAAAAAAAGAAAATTCCCTTTAGCATAAATTACCCCACAGGGTGATCCAATCATGTTTGAGCAAATTTGGTGAATGTTTGAGATTTGTTCTGACACCAGGGAGCTTCTCCCAGCTGTCTCTTTCCCTGATTCTCTCTGGAAAGGAGAGGAAGACCTGGGTTCTTGGCTGCACCAGTCTGGAGTTGTGTTTCCATCTCGCTGAGCTGAAAGGGAGAAGGGAGGGAGAGTCTTGTTCAAATACCACAGACTCTTGCTGTTCTTACTGGGTTTTAGTAGATTTTCATGAGTAAATGTTTCTTCATTTGCGATATACCCTATGGATCATTTCCAGAGAATTAAAATGCTTGGTTTTGTTTTTTATAATTTTTACCAGTTTCATGGGGGAGCAAGCCACATGCTATCATGACAAAAGTATATCTCAAATAAGGGTACCTTCTTAACCTCATCTACAAAATTCCTATGGCTAATATCATACTGAATGCTTCCTCCCTAAGATTAGGAACAAGGCAAGGATGTCATTTCTCACTATTCCTATGCAACCTCATAATAGAAGTCCTATCCAGTGCAATAAGACATGAAAATTGTATAAAAATCATACAGATTAAAGAGGGAGAAAAAAATTCTACTTGTATAATGCAATTATCTATGTAGAAAACCTCAGAGAATTTACAAATAAGCTTATAGCACAAATAAGTGGTTTTAGCAAGGTTGCAGGATACAAGGTCCATATGCAAAAAGCAATTGTATTTATATATATTAACAATGTAGAATTTGAATTCAAAATTTACAAAACAGTACATTTACCATAGTACAAAAAATGAAATACTTAGGTATAAATCAAACAAAATCTGTATAGGATCTGTATGCTAAAAATTATAAGGCACTAAGGAAATCAACAATGACCTAAATAAATGGAAAATATCCACGATCTTTGATTGGAAGGTTCAATGTTGTTAAGATGTTAATTCTCCCCAAATTGACCTAGAGATTAACTATAATCCTATTCAAAATTCCAGCAGGCTTTTTTGTAGATATTGACAAGCTGCTTCTAAAATTTATATAGAGGGCTTCCCTGGTGGCGCAGTGATTGAGAGTCCACCTGCCGATGCAGATGCAGAGGACACGGGTTTGTGCCCTGGTCCGGGAAGATCCCACATGCTGCAGAGCGGCTGGGCCCGTGGGCCATGGCCACTGAGCCTGCATGTCTGGAGCCTGTGTTCCACAATGGGAGAGGCCACAACAGTGAGAGGTCCACGTACTGCAAAAAAAATAATAATAAAAAAATAAAATTTATATAGAAAGTCAAAGGAATTAGAAAAGCCAAAATAATTTGGAAAAGAACAAAGTTGGAACTCATACTACCTGAATTTTGTTTTTTTTGTTTTTTTTTTTGTGGTACTTGGGCTTCTCACTGTTGTGGCCTCTCCCATTGCGGAGCACAGGCTCTGGACGCGCAGGCTCAGCGGCCATGGCTCACGGGCCCAGCTGCTCCGAGGCATTTGGGATCCTCCTGGACCAGGGCGTGAACCCGTGTCCCCTGCATCGGCAGGCGGACTCTCAACCACTGCGCCACCAGGGAAGCCCCATACTACCTGATTTTGAGACTTAATATAATGCTACCATAATCAAAACAACATGGTATTGGTAAAATAAGTAAGTAAGATAGAGTAGAGATAAGTAAGATAGAGTAGAGAGTCCAGAAATAGATTTACAAAAATGGCTTTGACAAAGTCACAAAGAAAATCCAATGGACAAAGGATAATCTTTTAGGAAATGTAAAATGTGAAACCATAAAACTCTTATAGGAAAACATAGGAGGATGTATTTGCAATCTTGAAATAGGCAAAGAGTTTAGATATGACACTGAAAGTATAATCCATAAAAGAAAAAGAAAAGATAAATTGGACTTTATCAAATTAAAAACTGTTGCTCTGGAAAAGATACCTTTAAGAGAATGAAAACACAAAACAAAGGCTGGGAGAAGTATCTAAAAATCACTTTTGTGATAAAGGGTCATATCCAGCATATATAAATAACTTTTAAATTTCAACTGTAAGACAGTAAATAATCCAATTTTTTAAATGAGCAAAATATCTAAATAGATACTTCACCAAGGAAGACATATGGAAGGCAATTAAGCATATGTAAAGATTCCCAATATCATTAGTCATTAGGAAAATGCAAATTTGAATTACAATGAGATATCACTACTCTCCTGCTGGAATGGCTAAGGTAAAAAAGCCTGAGAATATCAAGTGCTGACATGGATGCAGAGGAATTGACACTCTAATACATTGCTCATGGGACTGCCAAATGTTACAACCAATGTGGAAACCAGTTTGGAAGTTTCCTGTAAAGTCAACCATAACCAGTAGCCCAGCTCCTGTGTAAATGAAAACTTATGTTCACATAAAAACCATTACCCAATTTTTTATAGTAGCTTTACCTATAATAGCCCAAAGTGGAAACAACACCGATAATTTTCAAATGGTGAATAGATAACTGCCATACTTCCATGCAATGGAACACTACTCAGCAAGAAAAAAGAACAAATTACCAAAAATACAAAACATGGATGACTCTTAAATGCATAAGCCAGAATCCAAAAATTCCATAGTGTGTGATAGCGTTTACATGACACTTTGGAAAAGGCAAAACAATGTGGTGGGGTCATGAGTAGGGCTTGGAGGATGAAACAGGATATGAGGGAAATTTAAAAATGGAATACAAATTATAACTAATGAATCTAACTGTATTACAAATGGATGACATAGCACACTGAAGGGAGTGAAAAAGGAAGAAAAAACTAACCTAAGTTACTTTGTAAAATATTCAATATTTTGCTGGATAGTGTAAAGATAAAGACAAAAAGAACTGTATACAAATGCTATATTTTAATTAGTAATTTTTTTTTCTTGTGGTAAGATGTGTAGCAATTCTGGAACTACTTTCTGTGTATAGAAGAGTTGAACAAATAAGTTCTATATTTAGATATATAGATATCTTGCCTATATTTTAGATAATGAGAGCCAGATATCTTACTGCTGGAAAAAGAAAGGGGAAAGACTAGAAGATCAGAATCAAAGGATATATATACATACACACACACATGCACTCACACATATCTATACATACAGATAGATAGATACACACATAATACAAATATGTGTGTATGCGTGAGGAAGTATACATCAAGTATTTCCAAGTTCTGTTTGCTGAGAAGCAATGACACCATAGCAACAATGGGTACACACAATGCCCCAAACTTGGTTTCTAAGTACCATTCTTCAGTAAAAGGAACCAGAACTTCTTTAGAAGTGATTGATTTTAAGGTAGGGGCAGGGACAATGCGAGATGAGCCTGAAGCATCTTCTAGTGCCAGAAGGAAATTGCTTAGGAAAGAATGGAGCATGTTGAAAGGGCACATGAGCCAAGCTGAAAGAGCTCCCAATAGCCAAATTGGAAAAATTTGAGCAAAAAATAAATAGCTGGTAATAGTATTGAGTTATAGCCCAATAAAATACATTTCTATGGGTCTGTATTTGGTATAAATAAACTATTGAATAAACACATAAAGGGGATGGGGAGTACATCTCTTCCTTACAGAAGAATCCCAATTCTTCTTTGAAACATAGAAGGAATGAGGGAAGTTAAAAGTCATGTTAGAAAAACACAGCAATAATTGTTGCAGGCAAGATCCAATGATGGATGCTAAAATTAATGGGCAGAAGTTTGAGCAGATACAGAATATTTGCATGATCTCAGCTTACTAGTGGAGAATCCTGGTAGACACCATCTATACAAAGTGATAAAGATTAACGTCACTGGGGAAAAAAGACATATTGACATCATGCAACCTCAGATATGATGTATCAAGAAGGGCACATTGTTTCTGTCACATTCTTGCCATAAATACACAATCATAGTCAAATCAGGAGAAACAACAAACAAACCTAAATTGAGGAATGTCTAAAATATAATTTACCCGTACTCTTCAAAGTGTCAAGATCATGAAAGACAAGGGAAGAGACTAAGGAGACATAACGACTAAATGCAACGTATGGTTCTAGTTTGCTCAGTTTGGATAATTTTACTGTGGCTGTACAAGACGTTAACATTAGGAAGCTGATTGGAGGGTACACAGGAACTCTCTGTACTAGTTTTGCAACTCTTCTGTGAGTGTGAGATTATTTCAAAATAAAAAACTAAAAATACAACGAAAAATAGGAGAGAGAGAGATGTGAGGACACAGGAACAAAGACATGTAGTCGTTTGGGGACTTTATCTCATAAAGAACTATGGGTAGTGTTACTGGCACATGGAGTTTACCAGAAGCAAGTAGATAAGAGACTACTACATTTTGAGTGAGTTATATTACGAAAAGAATTGTCAGCCTGGACTACTAAAAGGACTCTGACTGTTGGAGACTTAAAGTTACACTTAGGCCCCCACCCTTTGTAGTGGAAAGTGGCTGGACAAATGGTTCAGTCTTAAGGAGGCTGTATTCTCCAAGACACACTTCAGATAAGGCCAAAGAAGAACCATCTAGATGACATAGCCGGGGTTGGGGAGTTACTGTCATGGAGCAAAATCAGACCCTAATCAGAGTAAAAAGTTTCTGGGTTTGGGAATAGCTCTAGACAAGTATCTGCTGGGGACTCTCTTTCCTCTCCTTTCTGAATGGGAGGGTTTACTGTGGTTGTCCAGCTCCTGGTGACCTCTGTATTCTGGGCACATGTTGGAGAGGCAGGGGTGGTCAAGGCCCTTGCCTTTTAGTTATATTTCCGGAGTAAGAGGGACCTTACCAACCTGAGGATGGAAAGTGTAGTATGTGAGAGAAGGAGAGAGAAACAGAATATTTAATGACTCGAAGGGCAGTCTTTGGTAGCCCTCAGAGCTTACCTTTGCATATCTGCTTTTCCTCCTTCCAGACACACAGTATGATTGTACTTCTCACTCCCCCGAAGTGAGGAATGGCCACATGACTTGCTTTGGCCAAAGAAAATGAGCAGAGTGGCATTGTTGTTTCCTAGTGGAAGTATTTAATTAGCAGTGTGTGGCTCTCCAGAGCTCTCCTCCCTGCCAGGGTGACCTGGTGTTCCAGAAAGTAGCAGCTTCCTCAGCCTGGATTGCAGAGTAAGGATAACACAGAGAAGAGTCCTTGCTGACCTGACTGACATGTAATTAGCACGAGAAGCAAACATGTGTTGTTCTAAGTCTTTGAGATCAAGGGTCATTTGTTACCATAGCCTAACCTGGCCTATCCTGACAGAACCCACTGGATAAAGCGGGAGTGGATGGCAGGCAGGGAAACCACATCTGGATGTGTCATCTGGTTCCATTAGCCAGGTGGCCATAGCTCAGGTTCTTCAATGGCCATTTCCCCTTGCCAAGCTGGGTGAGGCTTGGTGAAAGCCCAGGAGAAGAGCGATGCAGGCCTGGGTTTGTGGAATGTTGGCCAGGCCTTTTCTTCCACCACCATTTTATTTTTGAATTCATCCTCCTGGGGTTGCCTGAATGGCTATAACGCTTCCCAGTCTGTCAGGAAAAGGAAAGGGCTAAAGAAAATCTTTTAAACATGGGGCTGGTCCAGGAGCTGGACGGTGATGTTCATAGCCATGGGGGTCACTCTGCCTTCACATATTGTGTTTGTTGAGTAGCTCTGGACTTGGAACCCAGAGACCTGGTTCTAGGTCTCACTGTTCACAAACTGGCTAAGAATAGACTAATGGCTGCTCTTGGGGCCTCAGTCTCCCCAAATGAATTGAGGAATTGGGATAGATGGAAATACGTTCAAATAAGTTTTTTGTTCGAGGAGTTCTTTCCCCACAAACAACATAAAACAGAGCGGCTCAGAATGCACTTTCCACTACCTCTTCCTGCCCCCCAAAGAGCAGTTGCCTTGTATTTTCTCCAAGGAACCCCTAAAGCTCCTGGGAACACAGTTTGGAAAGCCCTGAGGGCTCTTCTAGCTCATATAGGCTGTGACTTTTCAGGATGGCGGGAACGTATTGTGCCTGTCAAATCTCAGGCACCCTGAACTGGCGAGGTGCTGTTTGGCTGGGGGTCTGCTGGTCTCTCAGCCCAGAGCCGTCAGCACCCAGTGCTTTGCTTGCACCAGACAGAAAAGCTGTCCTTAAGCTGGTCGGAAGGATCAAAAGAGACTCAGAAAGATAATAATTTTCCCTTGGTAAATTCAGGTTTTCATGCCCTATGTGTTAATATCCGGACCCCTGGTGTGCTCCCAACCACATACCCTGTACTTGGGGAAGAGCTGGCACAGCATTTTGGAGTCAGACTACTCTGAGTTCAAATTCCTCAATCTGCTGTGACCTTGGAGAAAGAAGTTACTTAAATCCTATCTGCTTCAGTGTTCTTATCTGTAAAGTGGGGCTCCTATAATCATAGAAACTGGTCCATAGAACTTTGAGCAATAAATGAGTTCTTGCATGGGAAGACCTGAGCTGGGCGCCTGGCCAGGAGAACACATCTGTGATCAGCATCGTGTCATTATCCTCACACTTGACCAGATGGGGTCATTTCACAGTCTTGTGTGAACATCTTTCCTCCACAAGGCATCTCTGAACAACCTGTTCCCAATCACACACACCTCCCCCGACCAGCCCCATCCCTGAGCCTCAAAGTTCCCCTCACAGAAAAGAAAAACGGTGCTGCCCTGAATAGATTTGGCTAACTTGGTGATCTCCAAGGTGTTACACCCACCAGGACCAACAATTTCCCACCATGGCCTCATTCAGCAACTTGCTGATTATAGTAGGTTACAACCCACTAGCAGTGTTCATGAAATTCTAACACAAGTAGTTCCAAAATGAAAAATATAATACGAACACTACCCAAAACAGCAGCAAGTACTTGTTTTAACCCCCCTGTGGTCCACATATCAATCAACGATCAATGGGTCTGCTTTAGTCCCTGCACTTGATCATTATTTGCATCAGAGTGTAGACATAATCCAAGTCTGTTGTGTTTCAGCATGGCTCTGAAGGAGTTAAGTGAAATAAAGAATATTATCAATATTGTATCAGTCACAGATGAGAAGCTACATACCAGGATCAGTGTAATTCATTCATTGGTTTATGGACACCGAGTCCTCTGGGGACTGTCACAAATCCACTTGATGTTCCTGAGTGTGAGATTTAGCATTTGGATCTTTGATTTAGCTGAAAGATGTGTAAAAACTCATGCAGTCAGACAACTCCCTACAGGCGATTCATCTGTGTTGGCTTTTACGTAACAGTTATTCCAATCAAGTGGCAGCAGTAACTTAAGCTCCATAACTTGCCTCTGAATTCACATTTCTGAGATGCTGGAATGTGGAGGAACAGTGACAGCGGCAAGAATGTCCCTCCGGGAGAAGGGAGCCTTCTTGCTCTCTTGTTCCTTTGGGATGGGCAGGCACCACCTAGGGAGGCCATGATTTGAGGAACGATGTAGCTCTTGGCTTCCAAGCCTCCAGACCTGCATGATGTCCTGAGTTCCCTGATGCAGGATGCAGATTGGGGATGGGAGGGCGAGAGCCATTAGCCCTTGGAGTTGGACACACTCAGGGCTCTCAGAGCTGTAGTTGGGGGTCCTAAAAGGGCTCCAGGCCGTGGCTAGCATGGCAGGGGGCAGATGGGGAAGACTGGAAGACCTGTAGTAGCTCAGTTAAGCCAGGTGGGAGACATAACTCTTTGGTTAATGACTTGATGGTTAGTGGTTCTCAGTTTTCCTCCTCCAGGATTCCTGCCACGTCCCTCACCACGGCTGCCTCCGTCCAGCTCTAAGTCTCTTTTTGATTTCTCATCACCTGCCCCAAAAGTGGGGGAGGGGGGGAGGCAGAGGGTTGCATCATCTTAGTATCTCCAGTGAGAATAAAACTGCAAGTGGAATGTTCTGCGCACAAACTCAGAGAGATAAAGAGATGCAATGGCATCTCTATATGAATGGGCTTCAAATATCATTGTTTTAATAGATGATATTTTAGATGGGCTTAGTGAGTGTCAGCACTGCGTGGAGAAAGCCCTTCCATGAAGGAAGCATTTAATCTTCACAGCAAACTTGTGAGGAAGGCTCATTTTCCATTCTCATATTGTTTTCAGGAGAAGAGGAAGCTAAGGCATAGACTCCTTAATATATTGCCTGAGGTCATGTAGCTGGTAAAATGGCAGAGCTGGGCTTCAAAACTGGGTCTGTTGACCCTGGAGGTGATACAATCACTGCATCAACATACTTTTTTTCATCCGTGGCCTCAGGCACTTTGGCAGCCTCCTGAGGGAGAGATTCACAGGCAGAATAGCTATGGTCACAGGTGCTACAGAGGAGCACAGAGACCTCTATTAGGAGATCTGATCTCTCCAGAAGATGTAATACCTCTGGAAGCGCAGGATGGAGAGGAGTAACGTGTGGGGATGCCACTGAGCAAGGAGGTTGGCACAAAGGACCACATTAGGAGGGGCTCTGAGCTGGAGGGTCCAGGAGTGGTGCTTTGCCAAATCCCACATTCAGGTGCTCTTCAAGGTGAACGATTGCCTTCTAGTCAGAGAAGAACTGGCTGTGAGAAGCAGGTGTCCACTGAGGCAGGACAAAAACTTTAGTCAGGCCGAAGACGGAACTAGAGAGATTACACAGAAGGCAGCACAGAAGATAAAGATCTGGGCAAGAGGAGAAGTGGGGGACCTGGAAGATAGAGTGAAGGTCCAATCCTAATATCTCGATGAGGAGGTCTGGTGTCTCCCAAGTGTACATACTTCCAGACGCATAGGATAGAGAATAGGGGAAAGAGGCAGTTTCTGGAGAGGTAATGGATAAGAACTTTGCAGCAGGGATGAAAGACACAAATCCTCAGAATCAAGAGTCGCAAAGAGTCCCAAGCAAGATAAAAATATATATATAAATCCATAATAGGATACATCACAGCCAAAATAACAAAAAAGAGAGAGACAGAGGAAAGAAAAACTAGTTCAGGGCAAAAGAGACATGAGGGTGTTCCTTAGGGGTGTGGAGCATTGCCAGGTGGCTGCTCTTACCTCACTGGACCATGGTACCTGTGGCAGCTTCCCGCTCAGTCCTGGGAGTTGGGACTCACATCAGAGATCCAATACCAGGAGGAGAAGGTGGGGTGGAAAACCAGCAGGGAAGGTTCCGCTCCATCCCTGACGGTGGTCCAGCAGCACATGCCCACACCTTTGAGCTGGAGGAAGGGGAGTGGAAAGGGGCAGGGACACACCACAGAGGCCCTGGGAGAACTTGCCACTCACCTCTGGGGGAAGAGATCCATGAGGATCCAGGTAGGAAGCCTCCCATTTCCTGTCAAACACCTATGAGGGAAGATGGTCGTGTAAAGCCCCTGGCACTCAGCAAGTGCTGTCAGGCCGAGAGTGAATGTTTATTGAGCACATACTAGGCGCCAGCAGTCCATGTGGGCCACACATTCCATCCTCAACTGCAAGCCTATGAGGGAGACATTATCACCCCTGACTTACACAGGGCCACCCCCTTGCTAGTGAGGGTCATAGAGCCACCAGAATATGAACCCAGGCAGTCCAGTGCTGGGGCGTCAGGAAACTCTCATTTCTTCAAAGGAAATATGGAGCCGACAAAGGTGGGGGCAGAGCAAGCTCACAGAAATCACATTTTGGAAAAATGAATGGGCCTGTTTTAATTTTATGTCATAGAACTCAACTCAGCTATGTTTAGAGAGCACCTATGGTTTGTACAACCTACTTTGCCTCCCCTGGGGTGGCTTCAGTCCCAGCTCATCAGCGACAGGAGAGCCAGTGTTGTGTGCGGTGGGGCAGCCTGAAGGCAGCCCTGCATCCCCGGCGAGGTTCTCTCCTCTGCTGGCCCGGGAGCCAGGGATGCTCAGATGCAGCGACTTCCTCAGGCTCCGGCTTTTAAAGTGCCTTGGCTTGAAACTGTTCCATTTGGGAGGGTTTTTCCCTAGCATTTGGTATGGAATTATTACCAAATGCTAGAGAGGAACCCTGCCAAATGCTGTATATCAGCTAAAACCCAAACTCCTAAACAATGAAATATTTATAATAAAAACAGACCCCGGAGAGGGGCACAGACTGGGGTGCCCAGCTGGCGAGGGGCTCCTGGCTAAGGTGGTCCAGTTGGCCTTGCCTGCTGGTGCAGGTAGAGCCACGAGGCAGCAGGTGCCAGGCGAGGCGGGAGCAGCTGGGCAAGGTGGCTCAGGAAGGCAGGAGAAGCTGGAGAAGCTGCAGCCCCTCCCCAGGGAAGACACTCTGCCTCGAGACCCTGAAGATGTGGCTCAGCCTTTTCCTCCATAGAGTCCCCTGTCCCTGTCTTCCAGTGGAGAGTTCAGCATTCAGCAGGCACTCAATAAATGCTGACTGCCTGCAAGCATAGATAATTCCAGTAACGGCAAAACCTCGCCCATCTGGAACCCACAGGGAATGAGATCAAGACAGCTGAGTTTTCCAGAAAGAGCCATAAATTACTTTCATGTAACATTTTCACATGGAAATATTTCTAAGATGTGGTGCACATTTCCTTTCTTTCTTACTTGGAGAATGCGGAACACCATTAACCTTTCCGTAATGGCTCAGGGTTGCTGCTGTGAACCTCAGATGCTGAGCGGGAGGTAATGCAGCCCTCGGGGCTCCAGAGGTGTAGAGGGGTGTTTGCCCTCCACTAATGGCCTCAGATCGTGGAGCTTCCTCTGGTCTGTGTCCTATTTCTTAGAGATTTTTGGGTTCTTCCAGTTTCCATCCTTGCCCACGTAGTTGTCTCTGGCAGTCCTCTGTCTTCCTAAATTACGATTTCTAATTGACTGTGGACCAGAAACCGGAACTCTAGTCTTAGAATTTAGTGTAAAGGAAGCATTCTTCTGCTTGGACTGAGCATCCGATAGGCCTGAGTTGAGTCCAGAAACTTGCAGCTTCTGTAGTCACTCTTTAGGCCACTCAGAGCTATCCTTGCATTTCTTCTTCTTCTTTTTAAATTTATTTATTTATTTATTTTTGGCTGTGTTGGGTCTTTGTTGCTGCGTGCGGGCTTTCTCTAGTTGCGGTGAGCGGGGGGCTGCTCTTTGTTGCGGTGTGCAGGCTTCTCATTGCGGTGGCTTCTCTTTGTTGTGGAGCACGAGCTCTAGGTGCGCGGGCTTCAGTATTTGTGGCACATGGGCTCAGTAGCTGTGGCTTACAGGCTCTAGAGCACAAGCTCAGTAGCTGTGGCGCACGGGCTTAGTTACTCCATGGCATGTGGGATCTTCCCAGACCAGGGCTCGAACCCATGTCCCCTGCACTGGCAGGTGGATTCTTAACCACTGCGCCACCAGGGAGGTCCCTTGCATTTCTTCTTGATTCACCACCACATCTTGGAAAAGACAGGTGACAGCTTGGAAGAGAACTACTCTTCATCAGAGATGCTCAGGAAATTCCTGAGAACACTGACCACCAATCTCTAAATACCCTGCAGACACTAGACTTTGTAAACCTCTTCAAAGAACCGTACTTCTTATGAGCTTCATTTTTTAATCAACAAGCAAAGCATATGGGCTATTACTTCCCTATTGGAAGATTGGAAACCGGGGCCAGGGAGTGAGCCCAGAGGCCTGACTAGACACCTTGGACACAGCAGCAGAGGTGAACCAGCTGGAGCCTGAATAAGTCTGGATTCCAGGAGGAGGAAGGTGCACAGCCAAGGGGACATCTGAGGGAGTCTAATGCAGGGCTATTTACAGAGGCATGAGCAGGGTTGAGAGAGCCCACAAAGGATGGGAAGCACCCAGGGACTAGCAGCTCAGGAAGCTGTTACACTCCCCTGTGCCCTTAGTGATGGGCACAGGGCTGCCACATGACAAGGACCCCATACATGGCCAGGGGAGGGGACAGACTGCCTGAGGCTAGAGTCTGGGGTGGGGGCAGCCCACAGGAGTGATGTGCAGCTAGAGGAGCCCAGAGCCTGCCATGCCCCGGCCTGCTGGGGGCCAGGGGACACCCCACACTCTTTCCTCCGATGCTCCAGGCTCTTGCTGCTGTCTTCCACTGTGAACTGATCTCCAATCCAGAGGATGAGGGGGTTGGGGGAAGGAGTCCATAGAGGTCACCTCCCTGGGCCCAGAGTGGCGTGGAGAAGGGGGGACAGCAGATGCAGAGCAGCAGGTGGAGGAACCTGCACAGAGCCTGGTGGAGACAAGGCTGCACGAGCTGCATGGCTCTGAAGACATTCTCCTGTGGCCCACTGTCTACCCAGGGGCAATTCACCTGCCCTGCCACGTAGGAGAGCGTGGCTGTGGCAAGCATGCAGGGTTGGCAGGACCACCGAGGCACTTGACTTCTCTCTGCCACAGAGGGTAAGTCCTTGTGAGACTTCTAGATCAAGCCAGCTTCTCCTCACCCCATCTTTCCTCCAACCTGCTGTGCTTAGCTGGAGAGGCCGGCCAGGACAGAGGCAGTGCAGAGCAGTGGGATGTGTATGAGTCTGGAAAACAGGCACCCAGAGCACCCCGGGGCTCAGCTCTCTCTTGTGAATCTTCCCAGAGCTCCAGTGTCTGCATCAGTAAAGCGGTGATAGTCCATTGCTGCCCCGGTTGTTGTGAGGTGGAAACAAAAAAGCAGATGAGGGAGTCTTTGACAAACTTTAAGGGACTGTACAAGTGAGAGGTACTTGAACTGAAGCCCCCATTGCCTGAGGAAGGATTAGAAGTGGTTCAGCAGCGAGCACGCTTCTTCCCTTCCAGGACAGGCCATCCATGTCTGCCATCCATGCTGGGCCGTGCTTGGCTCGGTGGGTGGCAGGTGCTCAGAACCCACAATGGCCAGACCAAGCTCCACACTGCCCCACACTCAGTGGGAGGGAGTCCTTCAGAGCTTTGCCCAACGCACCTGGTGCTGGTGTCTCCCTCCCCCCAGGACCCTCTGTCCTAGCCTTCCCCAAGTCTGAGTGATGGGTGTTTTGTTCATTTAAAAGGTTTGTTGATGTACCTATTGTATGAAATTTAGAAATCACTGGAATCTATCAAGAATAAAAATTAAATCATCCATAATCCCACCATCCAGATGTGGGTGAATTTCCTCCCATACCTTTGTTCTTGGCGTATTATATATTTTTAACAAGTATGTATGCATAATATAGGCCAAGCAAAGAGGCTACAAGGAAGTTCACCATATGTTAATAGTCCCCGTCCTCTGCTTAGTACATGGTGCATATCGCAGACCACATGCTTGCCTTAAATGAGAGTATATCTATATATGTGCGTATAAAATGGGGATTGTCTCATGAATAGCTTCCTACCCCACTTTTTGCTTTTCCCGTATGCTGTCAAATTGATCATACAATTTTGATTAATGCAGTTTCCCAAGTTATAATATAAAATGCTCCCCTTTCACCTAACACTGGAATTTTGTGAAATGTGAAAATACGGATTCATCTATTCATTCATTCACTCACTCACTCAAGAACCAGGTATGGAGTCTCTGTGAGGTGGGAGTCCCGTGCTCACTGCTGAGGGTGCAAGTCTTGATAGACAAGACCCAGCTGAGCCTTGGACAGCTCTGGACTCAATGCTGACAAGTGGGCTGAGGTGGGCACAGCGGACCCTCGCAGCCGGAGGCCGAGCCCGTGTGCGCCCCCTGCCCGACTCTGGAGTCCTCCTTGTCCCCACAAGGCCTGGCACATGGTGCTGCCTTTTGCCCTGACCTGCCCCTGCAAATCCCACCTTCACTATGTCTGGGTCTTGAGCCAGCACCTCTCACCAAACGGCCCTTCCATTCCCTAAAGCAGCCTCTCACCGACCAGGGACCACTCCCAACATCCAGGACTCGTGTTGTTAATTTCGTCTTTAAACCCCTGAACTGTGACTTATTTCAAGTCTCACAGGTACAAAATTGATATTTAAGAGATAATCTTTAAAAACTATTTTCCCCTAGGGATTAGCTTCCAGAATGTCCGTTCTGCTGTGTTGCGCTTTGTAAAGAAACAGAACACATTCTGCAGGGCGGTGGGAAAACCAGCCCCCGTATCCATCTGGTCAACATTGTGTCTTTCTGTGGGTCTGTCTGGGTGTGCGGTTCTGTAGCTGTGGTGACTACACTTCCTTTGGGGGCACAGCAGGGAGATTGGTTCCCTGTCCTCTCATGGGGTGCTTCTTGTCAGGCCTGGCACTTATAAGTGGTGAAAGTGCAACTTGTATTATCTAGAAAACTCTCACCTTCTCATAGCACTCACCACTAAGGCCAGGCAGGCAGTTATAACGGAAACATCTCAGGGTGTCAGCATGCTGGCCCTTGGCTCCCGAAGTTGCATCTGATGAATGAGTTTCAAGGGTCTAATGCACAGCACGGTGACTGGAGTTAACAGTACTGTACTGTGTACTCGAAAGCTGCTTATGAGAGTAGAGCTTTACTGTTCTCACCATAACAGCAACAAAACAAAATAATAATTATGTGAAGTGAAGGATGTGTTAACTAACCTTATTGTGGTAAGCATTTGGCAATATATACGTATATCAAAATCATCACAGTGTACACCTTAAACTTAAACAATATTATATGGAAATTATATCTCAACAAAGCTGGGAAAAGTTGCACCTGACTTCATGGGTGTCTGGGTGGGGTTTTTTTTGTGTGTGTGTGTGGTACGTGGGCATCTCACTGTTGTGGCCTCTCCCGTTGTGGAGCACAGGCTCCGGACGCGCAGGTTCAGTGGCCATGGCTCACGGGCCCAGCCGCTCTGCGGCATGTGGGATCTTCCTGGACCAGGGCACGAACCCGTGTCCCCTGCATTGGCAGGCGGATTCTCAACCACTGCGCCACCAGGGAAGCCCGTCTGGGTGGGTTTCAGGGAAGCCCGTCTGGGTGGGTTTTATTCCAAAGGATTCCTAGTGCAGTCATCACAACTCTAGCAGTGAGCAGGTGCTTGTGAGGGTGGTGTTGAGAGGATTGCGGGATTCAGGGTGATACTGTTGTAACCTGATCATTTTGTTAACTTCTAGCTATGCTAGTGATTGCACTGATTAGTGCTACTGGAAAACTGGACTTTCTTATGTTAGCAACTGTGTTTCCACCAGTCAACATCAGGAAGGTCAACTTCACTGCTGCACTTGTAAAAAGATGAATAAGTAATTCATGAAATATCCGCCCATGGCCCGTCAAGCATTCCACAGATATTAGAGAACAGAAGCAAAGGGCAAGAGTGAACCCAGATTCAATATGGCCTCAAAGTCAAGTTCCTTTTTTTTGCGGTACGCGGGCCTCTCACTGTTGTGGCCTCTCCCGTCGTGGAGCACAGGCTACAGACGCGCAGGCTCAGTGGCCATGGCTCATGGGCCCAGCAGCTCCGCGGCATGCGGGATCCTCCCGGACCAGGGCTCGAACCCGTGTCCCCTGCATCGGCAGGCGGACTCTCAACCACTGTACCACCAGGGAAGCCCAAGTTCCTGTTTTAAAATGTGCAAATGCCTACCACAGGAGACAAAGCAGCGCCCCTGGACTGAGTTCTCACTCATCCTGCTCTGTAGAGACGTTTATGACAAAGCTGGGGGAGTGTCAGGGAGATGGGGTGAAGGCACTGGCCTGGAAGTTTGGAGTGCGGCTATTCTGGCCCCACAAACTCAGATCTGATATTGTAAACATTTTACCAACAGGATGCACCCTGGACGCTGTGGATGGGCTTCTGTATTCCTGTTAAGAGTGGATGCTGTCTGCCAAAAGGACTGCTCACAGGAGGCCTGGACTGAGGTGTGGGGCAGGTGCAGGGCTCCAGTGGCACACTGGAAGTGAGCGCCACTGAGAGGTTGCCACTGAACAAAAGAGTGTGGGACATTAAGCCTTATTCTTATTTGATGAAAAAGTATCAGTATATATAAGACATTTACATATCATTGGCAGGTATCAGTGAGTAGCAGGTATTACTCTGTAGCAGGCATTGCACTAAGTGCTAACCCACTGAGTTCTCTAAAGGAGCCCATGAGGCAGAAGCTCATTACTCAGATGTGGAGGTTAAGGCACAGAGGGGTAAGTAACTTTCCTAAGGTCACACAGCTCTAAAGTGGCAGAGGTGGGACCTGAATCCAGGTGGTCTGGCCCTAGAGCCCATGCTCGGCCACTCTAGGAGATTCCTCCTCATTTCTCCTTTGGAGCAATAGTAAGATCATCCCCAATGGCACAGATGGCCCTGTGAGCAAGGAGAGAGAGAGGGTCTGGGGGCAGAGTTTCCGAGTGGGCAGCCAGCAGGAAGGTTGAAACAGGCTTCTGCAATGACTCCATGTCACTAATACTGGCTGGATGTGTCCCACCTCTGGACACACAGCCCATTTGAGGAGTGAAAGCAAAGAGATTCAGTGTTTCCTTGGAAGCCAAGAAGGTCTTACTTGTTTCCTGCTGGGGACTGAGGGACATATCAAGGACTTCTTAAAGCTAAGAGGTGAGTCTGAGGGCAACAAGAACCTGCTGAAAATTTACCGCCATCAGAATTAGAAGGCCAATCTATCTGCAACAAATACGTCTGCCTAAGGGTTTACATCCTCTTATGAGTCTGTAAGATAAGCCCTAAAGCTCCCCCCATCCCCCGGCCCCCAAAAGTCAGGAAGAGACATGGGTGGGGGAAGTACACGTTGGGGTGGCCTTTATGGAAAGAAAGTTGGCAATGTCTATGAGGAGCCTCAAAACCCTCCATATCCACTGATCCAGTAATTTCACCTCCATCAACTGATACTAAAAAAATGAGCAGAGATGCAAACAAAGGTTTAGCCATGAAAATGCTCACTCCAATACTTTTTAGAGAACAAAAAATTAGAAACAATTTAGAAGTTCCAAAATAAGAGACTGTTTAAATAAATTATGTTGCATCCATTTGATGGAACATTATGTACCCATAAAATCATGTTTTCAAAGGATATTTAATGATGTGGGGAAATACCTTGTGCTACAAGTTAGAGAATAAAAGCAGGACACAGGGCTTCCCTGGTGGTGCAGTGGTTGAGAATCTGTCTGCCAAGGCAGGGGACATGGGTTCGAGCCCTGGTCTGGGAAGATCCCACATGCTGTGGAGCAACTAGGCCCGTGAGCCACAATTACTGAGCCTGCGCGGCTGGAGCCTGTGCTCCACAACAAGAGAGGCCGCGATAGTGAGAGGCCCGCGCACTGCGATGAAGAGTGGCCCCTATTTGCCGCAACTAGAGAAAGCCCTCGCACAGAAACGAAGACCCAATACAGCCACAAATAAATAAATTAATTAAAAAAAATAAAAAGCAGGACACAAAATTGTTTATACAGAACGACTCAAAAGTTTGTAAAAAAAAGATAGGTATGCACAGAAAAATGCTTTGAAGGAAAAACACAAAAGGCTAGGAGCGTGAGACTGAGGGATATAATTGTCTTTGTATATTTCTATGTTTTCTAATTATTCTTCAATGTGCATGGAGGGTTACTTTCTATCAGGAAAGTAACTATTAATTCTTAAAAATTGCAACTGGGGCTTCCCTGGTGGCGCAGTGGTTGAGAGTCCGCCTGCCGATGCAGGGGACACGGGTTCGAGCCCTGGTCCGGGAAGATCCCACATGCGCGGAGCGGCTGGGCCCGAGAGCCATGGCCTCTGAGCCTGCGCGTCTGGAGCCTGTGCTCCGCAACGGGAGAGGCCACAACAGTGAGAGGCCCACGTACCGCAAACAAACAAAAAAAAATTGCAACTAATTTCTAGTGACTGCAACACATTTAAGCCACGCTGTCATGTATTCATTCATTCATTCATTCGATGAGTCAATAAAGGTTAAAAAATAGAGAACAAATGTATGGACACCAAGGAGGGAAAGCGGGGCATGGGTGGTGGTGGGACAAACTGGGAGATTGGGACTGACATATATACACTAAATATGTATAAAATAGATAATTAATAAGAACTTGCTGTATAAAAAATACAAAAAAAATTTTAAAAAAAGGTTAAAACAGCACCTGCACATACTGTGAATTATTTGTGTTTTAGAATTAATTTCTTCATTAGTTCTATCAACTTTCCCTACATGCCCCGTACTACCAGTGGCTGGGCTAGGCTTGGGGTCTAGCAGTGAAGCAGGCTTGAGGTCTGCCCTCTTGAAGCTCGCAACCCTGGGTAGGGAGGGGGCTCCCACAAACAACTGCAGCCTTGGGAGGGCCCCAGATTGGGACCCTTGGAGCCAGAGGAGGGCTGGATAAACTGCAGTAGACATAACTGTCTCAAATGTTCACCCAAATGAACAGATTTGTCCTCAGTCACTAGTGTAGTTTCATACTTGTCTTCCCACACCCTTCAGTGCCAGTCCATCAGCCTCCACTCTACCAGTTGGCCCCTTCCCATCCACAGGCTGCAAAACACTCCTGCAGATTCTAGAGCCCTCATGGGACTCTAGAGCACTCAAGAGCACTCAAGAATCTTGGTTGCAAGTGTCTATACAGCCTGTCAGAGACCCTCCAGAGATTCAGGCACACTCTCTCCAAGCTCGACCTCCTATTTCCCCAGCGCTACACCATCTGATTCCACAGTGTTTCCCTCTTGGAGCCTGGCACCGTCAACACACATTTGACCCTCAGTACATCCCCCACCCCACCCCCATGTCTTCCTTTTCCGATTCCCCAACATCCATAAGATTCAACTCAGCCCTTTGGTGGAATCAGGATTTCAAATGAAGTCTCCAGAGTGATGTTGCTTCTCAGGCCTAACCTCCTACCCTTAACCCACCCCCCGCCCCTGCCACACAGATCACTGCCCACCCTGAACTCTGTGGTCTGTGCCCTAGGCAGGCCCAGAGAAGGCTCACCGAGGGTTCTGAGTACTGGCCAGAGTCAAGAGACTTGCTTTTTGCCTTAACTTGGTCATTCTCCTTTGTTTCCCAGTTGCTTCCTTGCAGGTGGTGATAAGTCTCAGTACTTACCCAGGGAGACCCTGGGTATCATTCTCAGTAATTCTATCTGACCTGTGGGGACCAGGTCACATCTCTGAGTCAAACGCTAGCTATAACATTTTCTGGAAAACTGTATTTTTCCAATATTTGTTCCTGTTTGTTTCTAGTGGCTAAAAAAATTTTTAAAATGTGTACCTTTTTCTAAGGTAAAATCAGGGTTGATAATTGGAACTTTGAAAAAGCAGGGGCCAGGTCACAGCTGTGTGCTGCATTTGTGGGTACGTTTACAGCATGGGAGAGGAGTACTAATGTCATTGACATCACATCTTAAGAAAAGTAGCTCTTAAATCCCCATCAGTAGTTTTATTTCATAATCTGATACTTTGTTTTAATTTGTAGTCTCAAAGCCCCCCCCCCCCCAGACTTAGAGGTTACGGGCTACTTAATGGACTCCCCCAGTGCAGGCAAACAGCAAAGAGCACAGGCCATATTCTGGCCAGAAAGTCCACTAGCTTTATGGCTTTCCCCTCTGAAACCTAACTCAAAATTGATGACAGCTTTTGCAGATAACTGCAGGGCCCAAAGTTGATGCTCTAGTATCTACCCAGAAAGTTCCAGCTCCACAGCCTTGCAAAGAAGCAGGAATGCAGCCTTACTTGCTAACAGGGCTCAGCAAATTTTCTGACCTTTGATTATTTTATACAAAGACCCCATGAAGATATCTAGGTTGGACCTGCTTTAAAATATATGCCTGAGGTAAGAAAATTACAATTATAAATAAATTACCATTAAGTTGTTATTTAAGGACATGACCATTCACTTCACAAAAGACATCTGTTGGGGCTTCCCTGGTGGCACAGTGGTTGAGAGTCCGCCTGCCGATGCAGGGGGCACGGGTTCGTGCGCCGGTCCGGGAAGATCCCACATGCCGCAGAGCGGCTGGGCCCGTGAGCCATGGCCGCTGAGCCTGCGCGTCCGGAGCCTGTGCTCCGCAACGGGAGAGGCCACGGCAGTGAGAGGCCCGTGTACCGCAAAAAAAAAAAGACATCTGTTGAGATACGTTAAATAACCAGCTCTCCCAGGGCTGGCTGAATCTCCCAGATTCAATTTACAAAAATTCAATATACAAACCGTTTTTCTGGAACAGAGCTTTTATGTAAAGCAAGGCACACCTATAGTTTTAAGAGAATTCTGGCAGGTTCCCTGGTTGCTCTTTTTCTGAGGAAAAAATCTGGAGCCCCGCTTTTGCTTTTTGCCCCTTGCTCCAGCCTTGTTTTTGAGCTCTCTGGTCCTTGGCCCAAGGGTTCCTTGTTTTCGTCAGGTGCTAAGTGTATCAGGCTTCATTCTGTGGTAAGTGACAGAAAATCCAAAGCAAATTGAATTAAGTTAACAAAGGGAATTTATCAGCTCACAAAACAGAAAGGTGCAGAGGCTTCAGGTGGCTTCAGGTGGGGCTGGGTTTAGGACAAACATAAGCAAGACCATTTCTCTGTTTCTGTTGTGTTGGCACCATTCTCCGGCTCCTCTTGGTGGCCTCCACAGGCTCTCTACCTCTTCTCCCTTGGTGTGGGGTTGGAGACCACAGTGTTCCAGCAGCTCAACCTCTCCACTGGTACCTAGTTTTTAAAAATCCAAGGTGCATTCTGACTGGACCAGCTTAGGTCACATGACTATTCCTGAACCAATCGCAGTGTCCAGAGAGATATGATGCACTGACTGGTTGGGACCTGAGGGAGGTGCTCCATCCAGACGCCCTCAGAGTGGGAAAGGAAGGCAGGTGCTGCCACTGGAAGAAGGTGCTGTTCTGCGGGGACAAACTAATGTTCCTATGCTCACTTCTTCCCTGTGTGGAGAAGCCAGAAGAGATGTATGACCTTTTGGAGGAGTTTGTGGGAGAGCAGCAATTTGAGTCTTTAAAGGGTATGTTTAAAAGGGGATGCTAGAGAAGATAAAGATTGGCCTGACTGGCCTTTGCTCAGGGTTTTGGTGGCCAGGAACCAGTAGTTCATGGCAGAATAGCTTTGTGGGTCAGATTCTTCCCAACTTCTTATTCAGGGATCACCTCTTTCATCTGTAAGGGCACCACTTTGAACCCTGCTCTCAGGGCAGTCTACGAAGGCTCACTATTCCTGAGGTGTCCATGGCTGAGAAGCCTGCTCCGTAGTTTCCATGGGGAGAGACACCTGACCTTAGTAGCACTGAAAACCCTTTAGCCAGGGGAAGGGAATGTCATGGTTGAGGCCCAGGAGACTTCCTCAAGTGAAGGAGAGAAGTAGTCAGAGGTGAAGTCTTTCTGGACCAACTGAAGTTGAGAAGCAGGGACTCTCCATGAGGATCCAGATGAGATCCGGAAGGCATCCAGACCAACTCCCCACTGAACACACGGGCCTCTACAGTTCCCTTAGCGTCTTTCTTCTGTTTGAGGAAGGTGGACCTGAAGGAGCCTACCATTTTCTTAGAACCACTGATTCTCTGTGATCATAAGGGCTTTATAGATGTTGGAAGTTATCTTTATACATTGGGGAAACTGAGGTCTTGGGTGGGGGGACTTGGCCCCTCTATTCACAAGTGTTTGGTCTGCCCCTCCACTCCAGAGCCCAAGCAGCCCTCTTCGGATGCTTTCCCTGTGCCGCAGTCTTTTGGTCACAGGTCACGGCCATCTCAATGGCTAGTTCTTAACCTGTTGATGCTATGGGGGAGGCAGAGCTATGAGGATCAGAGGAGAGTGAGGGGAAAAGAAGATACGGAAATACGGGAATGAGCACAAAATGTGTGCTGTTGTCACAGGAAGTGCAGCTCTAAAGCAGTGGCTGGTAGCGTGTATGAATCACTGTCACTTTTTCTTTTTAAGGTTTTTTTTTGACGTGGACCATTTTTAAAGTCTTTATTGAATTCGTTACAATATTGCTTCTGTTTTATGTTTTGGTTTTTTGGCCGCAAGGCATGTGAGATCTTAGCTCCCTGACCAGGGATCGAACCCGCACCCCCTGCACTGGAAGGCGAAGTCTTAACCACTGCTACCAGGCAAGTCCCAGAATCACTGTCACTTTTGAGAATCTGGTGGAAGAGCTCAGAACCAGCCTATTGGCTTGAGAAGTATTACTTCCAAAGGAGGCACCCTGAGAGGCCAGGTGCTTGTCGCAAGGTGCTGACATGGCTCACATGTGGTGGAGCTCCTCCCGACTTTACTTCTGAGCTGGTCTAGGAGTCAACAGAGAACTCATCTCACCACCACAATTTTTACCCTCAGCCACCATCCACCTAACTCACCAGGCCAGGCTCCTAAAGACTTGCATCAGTTTCAAGAAATCAAAAGGCTGGCGCCCCCTGAAGAAGACACTGCAGGAGTGGCAAGCCCTTGCCAGAGTAGGGGTGGTGGAGGGCTTGTCTACCCAGACTGCTGTGAGGATTGGGTGAATGCAGGAGTCCTGGAAGCAGGGGCTGGGTGGGCCTCTGGGAGTCTCTGCTTAAAGTCTAGCCACAAGATTCCAGCCCTGGCCAGGAGCAGTGTGAAATACTCCAGAGTCTGAAAAGAAGGAGGAGAGGGAGTCAGTGAGGAGAGGCCTGCGGAGCAGGACCAGGGCCAGGGAAGAAGGGTGGGGAGGCTGAGAAACCTGGAGAAGGGAAAAAGGATCGGAGACGCACAAATTGTGGAAGTGGCCGCCAAACACAGAGGGTAGAGAAAATCAGTGGGTGAACTTCTGTGCTTTAGTGGGACGCAGGTAGGCTTCAAGTTTCGGCCTCTGGAAGACACCAGGCCTCTGCCCATTGCCCAGCGCTCCCCGCCCCGACCTTGACTCCCACTCGCAACAAGTGCTGGCTGCCCGCGGAGGTCTCCCAGCGGTGCGCCAAGAGAGCTCGCGCCGAGTCCTCGAGGAACGAGGAGCGCGCGGGTGCCGACAGGGGGCGCCGGCGAGACCCCCGCCCGAACCCTCTGTGGGGCTCAGGTGGTGCGGCGCGGCCTCCGGGCGGCGGGCAGTCGGTGCCAGGCCTGCTCTGGCCCGTCGGGCTGTGCAAAACCTCGGTGGCCTCCGTGCGCACCAGTCGAGGTCCCATAGGACGCATGGAGCGTAGCGCTCCAGAGATGCACGGCTTCGGAGGGCCGCGGGCGCATCAGGCTTCCTGGTATGGAAGTGGCTCTCTGCGTCTCCCGGCCACGATCTGGACCGCACAGGGCTGGGCACCGCGGAGAGCCCCAGGGCGGTGCCCGGACGAGCGGCCCAGCTCCCTGCCTCCCCTGGCCCAGGCGGGGCCGGCGGCTCGGGGGTTAAAAGGCGACTGCCACCCCCATTCTCTTGAGGAGAAAGTGCCTTTTCTCCAAGTCCATATGGCCACTTCCTTTCGACCTGTTCGGCCCTGCTCGCCTCTTTGTCCGAGCTGTCACTTATAAAGAATCACTTGACTTACAATAACAGGTTCAAAAGACGACAGAGTATAATCAGTTGATCCACGAAGAATTGAAATAAAGAACACCCCACTGCTCCAGCTATCATTCCCATAGAGATAGTGATATCATTGATGTGATTGCGATGCTAATTTCTATACAAGAGAAAAAAAAAACCTTGTATTTTGGAATTTGTTCAAAGAGAATTTCAGACACATCAGATTGGAAAATGTGGATTGAATTCCTAAACTTTTTTGGGTAGGCAGGGGATTCTGTAAAAAACCACCACTGCAGAGATATGAACGGACTTTAAGAATCTCATAGAACTAGCTTGTTTGGGGAAATTCCGATTCTCCTGGTCCCCAAAGTCCTGAAGAGAGAGAGAGAGAGAGAGAGAGAGAGAGAGAGAGAGAGAGATTGAGGTTCTCAGGGCAG
The DNA here is from genome assembly GCF_963455315.2 of Globicephala melas. Taxonomy (NCBI): domain Eukaryota; kingdom Metazoa; phylum Chordata; class Mammalia; order Artiodactyla; family Delphinidae; genus Globicephala; species Globicephala melas. Next base: position 20,167,963 of record NC_083332.1, on the reverse strand, counting down.
AGTCCAAGGGTGCAGGTAGTGGAGACCAGGCCGGGTGCCTACCGATGGTGCGCCTGTGGAGGGGACCACCCACAGTGAGGTGCCAAGGCCCGGTGCCCCAGGCAGCTGAGCCGCACCTGTTGCCTGAGACCCCAGTCCCTGACCGCTGCCTGGTTGCTCCTCCAGTGCGAAGTTTTCTGCACCTTGCCCCACTGTTGGACTGGTTGTTTGCAACCGAGTGGTTCCTTCCTGTAGGAAGGGGGTGGCGATGGGGAGGCTGTGTCATGCTTTTTCTGTATTTTTGCTTTTTATGTATTGTGGTGCCCTGGTTTAAACCCTCCAGTCATCTTAGGGGAACTCAGTCCGGGCAGGCTGGAACAAGTCTTACCTGAATCAATGTTTTAAGTGTCCCTGTGGCTTGACGTTTTGAATAATCAATCTGTCTCCATCATTTCTTAATCAGGCACAGCACAGGCCTCTTTCTCTCTCTCTCTCTTTCTTTCTCTCTCTCTCTCCCCCCTTCTCTCTCTTTCTCCCTCTCTCTCCCCCTCCCTTTCTCCTGCTTTACTTGTCAACTCTTCTGGATCCAGTGTTTCTGCTATTAACATGCCCCAATGTCACATGCGAGCATTTTCTTTAAAACAAGCTCCTCATTGGTGTATCTGGATACTTCTTTTATTATTATTACTGAATCTTTTTCCCCCCCATAATGACACCAGGATCATTATATAATCCCATAACAAAGAGGCTTTTGAGGCACCAGCTTTTGTCAACTCTAGGACAGAGAATCCATAATTGCATTATTCAGCTTTTTCCCCCTTCTTCCCCCTCTTCCTTGCTTCATGGAAACCCAACCTCAAGCATCACTCACATCTTTACCTTGTTACCTCGCCTTATATTATTTACCAAAGCGTTTGCCTTGAGGACCAGCATTTGCAAAGTTGCCTTAAAAAAGTTATTTTGTTTGATAATTAAGTCCTGGAGCCCACCGCGTGATGATTATTCTGGACCCATAAGGCAGAGAACCTGCGTGACGTTTTTCTCGAAGTTTAATTACCGTATGCTAATTTCCTTGCCTACTACGTGATTAATTAAAATCATATTTTCATAATCATTTGGCACTAGTATTGTTTTAGAATTATCATGATCTCCTAAATAGTGTCTGTAAATAAAGTCGCCTCTAATGGCAGGCGCGGGAGGCGAGGCTGAGGACCTCTCCGTGTTTGTATCGCGGCGATTGGCAACATAACTGCCTTATTTACATTAAATACGCCACAAGGTTACAGCGCGGATCAACGTCATTTGATCGCTGATGACTCCCTTAAACGCCCGGGCTGTGACTGATTCTCCGCGTCCCGCTGTCCACCGAGATTCACCCGGGAGTTTTTTTTTTCCCCCCCAGAAAAGAAACAGACTTTAAATAGTTTCAGGAGCAGGTAAGAATTACGCTTTTTCCTCTCGCCTTTTCCGTCTCTCTCTTCTCTCCCTCCGTGGCAATCTCTCCCTCTCGGCTGGATAAAAAATTCTTTAGTCAAAGGCAGGAATGCAAAGTAGTGACAAGCGAAGGGGCTGATATATGTCTCAGTAACGAGTCTGACAATCAGAATGTAGCTCTTGGAGAATAGATAGATTTTAATAAGTGTGTTTACATGAGCTCAAGGTCAGAAGCAAGCTGCGCTGTGTTAAATGGTTTCTTAGTTGCTAGACAGAGAGAAAAAATGGACGATCACACACCATTCTTTGTAGATTATTATATCAAGGGTTCAGTCTCTGGCTCATCAAAGCTAAATGCCGCAAGACCTATCTAGTTGCTGTGAATTATGCCAGGGCGACAATGGAGAGCGTTTTTAATGGTACAATGCATTTCACCTACCAGATAGGGGGAGGCCGAGCCGGGGATGGGGATGTCTGCTGGGGTTGGGTGATGAGTATCAATGAACGGGGCGATTCTGAAAAGAGGCAGACGAAAATCGAGCCCGCCCTGCCCCGGCTGGGCTGGGAACAGTTCGCAGGGCTCTGCCGAGTGGGCGAGCGAGGCGCGCGAGCAGGGCGCCCGTCCCCCCTCAGCCCCGGAAAATGATCAAGTCAATCATGTGGACATGTTTCATTATTCATTGAACACAATCTTTTACAACGCTCCGTTTACGTGCCCGAGTTTGCTCCCGACGCCCGCGTTTCAGTGTTTAAGGTAAGGAAAACAAAGGTGGGGGGGTCTCCGGGAGCGGCGCGGGGGTGGGGTGGGGGGCGGGGAGGGCGCGGCGGGGGGGGTGGCCCCGGCATCCGGGAGGTGGCAAAGTGAGTTTGGACTCTTGGCTTGGGCCCCCATCCCCTCCCCCTCCCCATCTCCGCGAGGCCTGCTGCCGGGTTCCTTCTCGCCCCATCGCGATTAAAAAATACGGTCTAATTAAATATCCGTGGCTGTGACGTTGGCGAGAGAAGCTGTCAGCGGGGGGGAAAAAAAGAGGAAGAAAACGAGAAAGCGGCGGCGGCCCGGCATCGAATGGCGCTAGAGAACTTCGGCGGCGAGCGGGACCCGCGCCTGGGCCGTCGCCTCCCCCGCCCGCGGTCCCGGGACCGTTACTTTGAAAAGGAGCCGCCGGGCCTCGCGCCGGCCGTGCCAGCGGGACCCCGCGCCCCGCTCCGGGCCCAGCCCGCGCCCCTCACTCGCGCGCGGCCCGCGAGCCGCTCTCGGACCCGGGAAACTTTCAAAAGGGTCTGGGGGGTGGGGGAAGTCGTATGGAGACGGGGAGGCTGGGGCCGCAGAAACTTCTGCTCAAGTGACTTTCCCCATTTTCTCCTCTGCTTGAGAATCGGGCGCCCCTCGTTCCCTTTCTTCCTTCGCTGCTCGCTGCGGAATTCCGGCCCCGCCGCCGGGGGGAGAGAGGGTAATTTGTAATTTTTTTAATCAAAGTTAGCTGATGCTTACAGTGTGTCAAACTCGCGGGCGCCAAGGGCCGCTGAGACCTGCCATTTTGTGTTTTCATTGGCCTCCTGTGCCCGGGGAGCCGGGCGAGGCCAAGGCCAGGGGCTCCGTGGGGCCGGGGTGCCAGGGTCCGAACCCGCGACCCCAGGAAAGGCCGTGGCGCCTGCCAGTGCAGGCGGCGCCCGCAGCACTGCCCCAGCCTAGCCCAGGCCCTGGGGCCAAGCCGGGGGCCAAAGATAAAAATAAAGAAATAAATAAGTAACAGGTTATGGAGAGAACTGAGCCGGCCAGCCCTGGGCTGGAAGAAATGAGGCCAATCAGAGCGAGGGAGTGCGGGCGTGGGGCCTCAGGAAGGCGGGGAGACAGAGGGTTGGGGGCGTCTGGCAAGAGTGCAATTTGGGGCAACGGAAGCTCCAGGCCAGATGTATGACTGGGGGGAAAATGTTCTTTGCTGATAAACCTTTCTGTTTGCTTCAAGACATTATTTTTTGAAGATGAAGAATTGAGGAAAACAGTCGTAGGTGGGACCGGGATGTATTTTAGGCAAAAAAAAAAAAAAAAAAAAAAAGGGGGGGGGAGGTTTTCTTTGATGATGAGTAGGAAAGTGCCCAGATCTCGACGCGCCCATCTGTTGCAGTTTTGCAAATAATTTAAAAGATAGATATCTCTATATAGATGGATGTATGTGAAGTGGAAGGTGGAAACACAGGCGCTGGGAAGTTAGGAAAAAGAAAGAAAAGGGGATTGATTGGGGCAGAGATCTGTCCCCACCCCACTCTTCTGAGGAAACTCCTGCAGGGCTTTCTTTGGGGACAGGTGGAAAGTTGTCTCTCCCCCCCCCCTTTTTCACTTCTGTATTGTGAACGTTCCTAGTGTCCGCCTCTCGGCGAACGTGCACACAACCCCCGAGTTAGGTAGAGGGTCGGACGATCGTTTGGGGATGGGTTGGGAACCGTGGAGGCTGGAGCAAGAGCGGGGGGCGAAGAGGGGCAGGGCGGGGTCCTAGCCCCGCGCGCCGGTCGCAGCCACGGCTGGGTTTTGTTTGCTGGATATTGTTATGTCTAACGAGTGCCTCACAGGAGACGTGATTTGTCAGCCGCCTTCGTTTTCACTTTAGCAGAAAATACGGCGGCTGCGCGGCGTCCTGGACTGCGGGTCCAGGCGCCCGCAGGGTCCGCTGGCGTGGGTGGGTGCGCGGGGGTGCAGGCGTGGGGGAGCGGGCGGCCGACCGGCCGCGGGTAGGGGCAGTGGGGCGGGAGGGGTGAGCGCGCGCGCGGTGCCGGCCTCGGCTGCTCCTGCGCCTTCTCCCGACAGCCGCCGCCGCTGTGCAGTTTAGCAGAAATCCGACAGGGGCCGCGTTTGCTGAGCGCATCCGGCCGCCGGGCAGCCCGAGCGGGCCGCGGGGCCAGGCTGCCGGTGTAGACGCATGGAGGGGGTTGGGGGGAGGGCAGGCGGGGAGGGGCGCGAGAAGCGGGCTGGGTCCGAGTTCTCGCCACCCCCGGTGTTCGTTGTCCGCGGTGTCCCGGGCGCGTCGGGCAGCCCCTGGAGCCCTGGCCTTGCGCCCCCGCCCCCAGCCAAGGCTTAGGTGAACTTGGTTGGGGTGGGGTGAGCGTGCGTGCGTGCGTGTGTGTATGGGGGGGGGAGGTTAGACTGGGAACGCTCTGTTTTCTTTCCCAGTTTGATATTAGCAACTGGATTTTTACTTTAAGACCGGCTTTGCTCACTGCTGGGGTTGGGAGGGGGCGATCTTTTCCCATCACTCACATCTTTGTTCATTGTTCACTGAGTGGAAGGCAGGCGACTTAAAGAGACGAAAGAGAGGAAAAAGAGAGGGAGCAAGAAGAGGGAAGAAAGAGAGGCGCGGGGAGAGCACCCCCGCCCCCGCCCGGGTCGGGTTGGATGGTGAAACAGTAAACCCGCGCACGGAGGGTCGCCGGGAAAGTGGACATTACCGCTTTAATTAACTTCGAGATGCTCCGGCGGCGGGACCTGGCGTAGCCGTGACGCGCCCCCATAAATCTGCCCGGCCCGGGGCTGCTCCGAGAACTCGTACAGTAGCGGCGTCAGACCCGACGCGCGCCTCCCAGTCCGGAGCCCATTTGCATAATTGGATCTTTTTTTTTTTTCTCTTTCTTTCTCTCTTTCTTTTTTTCCCCCCTCATTCTCCCTCCCTGAAACTTGTTTGAAAACCCAAGTGAAAACTGCGACGACCTGCACGCTCAAAAGCGAGTGCCAAGTAAGTGCCCTGCCGTGGCCTCGGTGCGCCCCGAGGTTAGCGCGCACAGCCGGCGTGCGAGGTGCCCGGACGCCGCGCGCTGCCGGGCGGGCCTCGGCCGAGGGCTGCTCGCTGGCGGGAGGACTGCAGCCGCGGGCTCCGGCGCTCCAGGCTGGCAGCTCGCACAACTTTTTTTCCCCTCTGTCTCCCCAGTTTTCGGGCCAGGTGAGGTGTTTGGACCACGCGTGTACCTGTAGCGAGACTCGGGAGGCGATTTTGGGGGCGCGGTGGAGTTGGGCATCTCGGGTCCGGGCGTGTTGTCGGTCCCCGCCGCTGTGGAGGGCAGAGCTGCTAGCGAGAGAGCGAACCGGGCCGGCTGCATCTCGCGCCGCGGTGCGAATGCAGCTCGTCGCCAAATGCCTCCCCCATTATTCTAAGGTTTGTGTCTCTGGTTGTGTGTGTGTGTGTGTGTGTGTGTGTGTGTGTGTGATCTCGTCTGTGCTTTAAAAAGAAAGAAAAGCAGGCACAACAAGAGCGGAAAGGGCTTCTCCCTTAGCTGCCTCCCCGCCCCCCCATTTCTCCAGCATCATTTATTTCTAGTGCTTGAAGGAGAGAGTGCAGGGCTTCTTCGCTAAAGACAGAGTCACCGAGAGATTGACAGTTCTGTTGGAAATGCCATAAATTCTATAACCAAAATGTAGCTGTCTTCATAAAATACTAACCCTGGCCTGTCCAGGAAAGTGATTTTATAGTATCTCAAATTAAAAATACATAATAATGTATTATTATTATTTACAGTGTTCAGAACCTGGGGGTAAAGTCGATTTTCTTGGGAGAAAAGTGTAACCCTACTTTCTGTTTGCTAGGGAACTTGCTGGCAGCTGGACCCACCAGCCTCACTGGAAGGGGCAGGGGACTCAGCTTTGGCCTGGGGAGTCGCAGGGGGGCAGCGGGCAACCTTCTGGCCTCTGCTTAGGGAGAGCCTAGGGCTTCTGGCTGAAGGCTGCCTTAGTTATGATGTCATTCTGATAGTGGAGTGCAAATGTCTCCTGATTCCACCATTAACCGCCTGGCTGATTTGCTTGGTAATGATAGCACTGACGTCCAGGACTTTGACAAATGCAGGCCTGCAGAGCCCTAGGAATTAACTTTTTCCTCCACTGAGGAGGGAGCGAGCTGCCAGAGGTCCACTCCTGGGCTCCTGCCTTTGAACTTTGCAGTGCCTGAGTCCAGACACTAATATGGATAGCAGGTCCCTAGACTGAGGGACCCCTGTTTTCCCAAAGTTTGGAAAACTTTTAGGAGGCTTCGATTTACAGAATACCCTTAAGCTAGTAACACTTGAATCCAGTTGTGACCAGGTAGAGACACTTGGATCTGATGGGTTGCTGGGACCCTAGGTCTCTCTGGGGCCATTGCATGGAAGAAGGGATTGTCACATCTGCTTCCTACCTTCAGTCCCTTAACTGTGACTTTATGTTAATATCACTGCAAGTAAACCGGATTTAGTGTGGATTTTTAAATAGTGTACAATGATTTAAGATGTCTTTTGATTTACTGTTCAAATGAAATTTACATAAATGTGATGAAAATGAACTTAACATCTGGGCATATGAAAAAAGGTTAGTACCTCATATGTCATCTGCAGAGAAAGTCTCTAAAATGCTTTCACCCTAAACTGGGTTCGGGGAAACAGTTCCTGGAGACATAAATGGTAATTATGGAAAACCTGGAGAAAGCGCTTTCAATAAATTTGCATTCTCTTGGACCACTGCTCTGAAAACCCATCTTGGCCTGTGCCTGGAGTGCTTAACTTCTGAGCAGGCTTGAGATCTCACAACTCAGCAAGTTAACTGCTGGCTGGGGCTGTCTTCTGGTTCAAGCTGGAGGCCAGTAACCTCCGTTATGGGAGAGGACAGGGAGGTGGCCAGGATGTGCAGCCCTACTAACCACAGTTGCCCACTGGGCGCTGAAGGCGGTGCTGAAATGTGGAATCATTTACCTGCTGAGCACCAAAAAGCTGATGGATTAGGGTGTCTGCTCTGCCTTAGGTAACCAAAGAAATTTCCGTCAGGTCAGACCTATAAAATGCACGAGCCCATTCAGACGAACTCTGAACTCTGTCTCAGTTTTGAGCAAGAGGAGCTTATCTCTGGAGTAAGGAAATCAGAGTTAAAAAACCTTCCCCAAACGTGGTTGCCTTTTGCTCAAAAGTTGGCTGTGAATGGCACAGGTGTTTTTAAAGTGCCTTGAATGGAGGGAAGAAAGACAGCAATGATGCTCATGAGAATATAGATGAACTTAGTTTTTTTTTTCTTTTTTTTTTTTTTTTAAGAAGAGGATCATAAAAGAAGAAAGCAAATAGATTTATTTTTCCAGTTTGAATGAGGACAATTATAGCTTTTTAACGTCTTTGGATTTAGTGTTTTTAATAAGCCTTTTAAGTAAGCTGAAATATCAGCTTGCATTTTGTTCTCAGCATTATTTAAAGTGAGACTTGACGCAAGTTTAAAAACAGAAGTGAGCTTTTTGTAGGTCAGCTTTTGTCCATGCTGAGGACAGGAGTCCCCCACAAAACCTCTGCCAGGACCCAGAGCAGGTGAGAGTGCTCAGTCCTGCTTCATCCTGTCTCCAGATGAGACAGATTTGGGCTGGAAGGATGCTGGCAGTCAGGTGACCTGATGCCATCTCCCAGGCTGTGAAAGCTGGATTTTGGAGTCTAAAAGCAAAATACAAGTTCACTGACGTGGGAGAGACTCATCTTTGCTAGTAGGAACTTGTGAGCTGAGGAGCTTTCTTGGTGAAGCCGTGCCTGCCATGCACACTGGCCTGCCTCCTCCAGGACGTGTCCCCTTCCAGGACGTGCCCCCTTCCAGGACGTGTCATGGCAGGACAGCAGAGGGATTGGAGGGAAAGGAGCAGTCCCAGGGCAAGATGGGGATGGAGGGTCTGGCTGGTGGGGCTCACTGTGTGTTTTACCTGGTTGTGTGGTACCTGGTTGGGAGCTGTTGAGAGAGAGGCCTTTTATCAAGGCGAGGGTTGATTGCTCAGGCCTGGATTGTCTGGGCCACTCTTGGTGGCATTGAGCGCCCTTAGAGGGTGAGAGCCAAGCTAAGCTAGGGAGTCATGTGTGCAGTTAAATCAAGCTAAGCCAGGGAGTGGCCCACCAGGGTCTTGATTGTGGTGATGCTAGTGTGTGTGTGAGCGTGTGAGAGTGTATGACACTTGTGCACGTGTGTGCATGTGCTGGGGAGGGTGTTCCTGCTAGAAGCAGCTGTTATGAGATGATTTCCTATTTACTCAGAGTGTACTACCCAGGGTAGATTAGTGAGTTTGTCAATGTATGTGCACAGTGGAGGGGTCGGGGCTAAAAGAGCTGAAGGAATCACAAAGTGGAGGGGGACATATATACTCAGAAGATGGACCCTAAAGAATGCAGGTCACCTTTCCTAGATTTTATATATATATATATATATATATATAATTTCCCCCCCTGCTCCCCCTCAATGAAGGCAGACATGGATGGAAGCCACCTCACAAAGGTGGGCCACTCAGCAGGCCACCTGGCTTGGGCACCAGCAGTGCCTGGGTGGGAGTGGGGACTTCCCGACCAGTTATGCCATCATCAGGCTTCTGTTGACCATCTGCCACTGGGCTTCGTGGTGCAGAGATCGGGGCTGGTTTTGTGGGCTCTGTTGGCTGCTTGAGGATACCACCCGCTCAACTTTCCCTTTAAAAAATCATTGTAGATCTTTGGTTTCTCTTATATTGGGGTTTTTGCTTCTACAGAGGGCATTGAGCACTTGGCTTTTCACAGCCTTTGAGTATGCTGGAGGTCAGGTTTATCTGCCCTAAGAGACAAGATCCAGGTGAGGCCTTTGGTGGAACTTGCCAGACTAGCCTGAACATTGTTTCTCTAGACCAGGGTTTCTCAACTGTGACACTAGGGATGTTACCCATTTGTTGTAGAGTCTGTCCTGTGTGTTGTAGGATGTTTAGCAACATCCCCGACCTCTACCCACTAGATGCCAGTAGCTCCCCTGAGTTGTGACAATCAAACATGTCTCCAGACATTTCCGTACATCCCCTGGGGGAAAATCAGGCTCATTTCCCACACCTTCTATGTGCCAGGGAGGTCTGACCCCCTGGGAGTACACAGGCTGGTGGGGAGACACACATGTCCTAGTGCCCTGAGACATCAGGGCCTGCCTGTACCAAATGGGGGCAGACCTAGGGGTCCAAGAGGAGGGAGAATGTCCATAGTAGAAGAATACCTGGGTGGAGGGTATCTGGAGAGAAGGCGTGAGGCTCGACTTTGACAGTTTTTATATCAGTTACACACTGAAAATGGCCCTGCCAGTAAGAACTGTGTTTCTGGGCTCCCTGACTGTGATATGCAAACCAAGAAGTGGAAAGCAACAGTTCTCAGGCTCTGAGTTGAGGCTGGGCATCCTGCTGACAGGATGATGACAGTGGCTTATTTTTGTGCACTTACTATGCGGTAGGCATGGGTTCTAAGCACTCGACTTGTTTAATCCTTACAACCAATCCCTCTATGAGCAGGTACTATATTTGTCCCAAATTTCAGGAAGGGAATCTCAGACACTGAGAGAGGGGAGTGGAGGGTCCAGGATCAGAACCCATCCAGTCTGCCTCTGGAGTTGGCACGCTCAATCCCTCTCCTGCTCAGAACACCTCCCTTGATCCATGGCCAGCTGCCCTTCCTGGGGGCACACTCACTGCAAAACCTCTGAGATTTCCATCATTGACCCGATCAGCTCATCCACAGCCTCCTGACACCAAGTAGAGAAGGTCCAGGGCATCCAAGTCCTTTTTGAGGGACACAGACCTCCAGGTGGGGCCTCCAGATGGGTAGTGACAGGAAGGTCATTCAGATGCTTCGAAGGCATTAGGAGATGCAGGAAGGAAGATCAGTTTGTAGGATCCCCCCTCCTCTACCTACCTATTCTTGCTCTGTAGTTTTACAGTGAGAAAATTGTGCCATTTTGACACAGGAAAGATGATCACCGTAGGCTTGAGTTGACATTAACCTGAACGTTTTATATCAAGGCATTACAGCTTTGATTACCTGTGCTGTGTTTAGCTGGTCTTTGATTACTGAGGTAGGCTTGTCTATTGCTCTCTCTCTCTCCTTCTCTCTCTCTGACTCTCTGCCAGCTAGTTCTTTAGCCGGGAGGCTGGTCTGCCAGCTCCCCAGGGCTTCATTCCATACCTCACCCTGTCCATCCATTTGGGACCATCATCCCCCTTCACGATCTTTTAGCCTTTGGTTTTTTGTTATCAAATACACATTCACCCATACACATAGACAGGATGAAGTAACACTCTTTAGGTTGTAAAAGCCAACCCACAGAGTCCCTAACATTGAGATTAATCATAGAAATGCCCATGCAGCCTTAATTACAATGATGTTCTCACTTGCACGTCTGAGGTTCCAAAATAATTCCTATAGATTTGTATGGGATTTTGGCTCATGGAAGGGTTAGACCGTAGGGTTCTCAGTGAATATTTATGCCCGTAGTTTCCAAGTGCCTGAGGAGGCGAGGTCTGGGGCACCTCTGTGTAGGTGTGTAGAGGTGGCCAGAACATCGGCACCTGCAATGGCTGCTGTTGGATGCTTGCCTCATGCCAGACTCTGCGCTCTGCGCCTTGGATGCATGGTCTTATATATAGTCCTTTTAACAACACAGTGAAGGGCATCCCTTGGTGCAATTTCACCAGTGGGCAAACTGGGAGTTGTGGCAACTTGTTGCAGCCACAAGCTCCAGCATGGCGGAGCCAGGATTTGAAGGCAGCCTCATTAGCCTGGGAGCTCACACTGCTGACCGTGCCTGCACTCCTGCTTCCCCGTGCAGTACTCAGAGAGGACTGTGAACACAATCATCCTTCCCTGTCACAGTGACTCGCCTTTCACATGAAAGTTAAAAATGTAAACCAGGGCTTCCCTGGTGGCTCAGTGGTTGAGAGTCTGCCTGCCGATGCAGGGGACACGGGTTCGTGCCCCGGTCTGGGAAGATCCCACATGCCGCGGAGCGGCTGGGCCCGTGAGCCATGGCCGCTGAGCCTGCGCGTCCGGAGCCTGTGCTCAGCAAAGGGAGAGGCCACAGCAGTGAGAGGCCCGCGTACTGCAAAAAAAAAAAAAAAAAAAAAAATGTAAACCAGAACTTGCTACTTGGAGAACATATGCATTGTTGTAAATTTGTTTCCAAGAGGGAGAAAATATTTGGAAACTGTATCAGCTAAACTGCATCAACTATAGAGAAGCAAACAGATCACAGGCCACATAGATATTATGTATGGAATATAATTGCTTTGAATAGCTTGATTATTTAATTTTATCTTTCAAAATATCTGGAAACACTTATTCCTTATTGGCTAGAGAAAAAAGTGGCACAAACATGTTTTTTGTCTTTAAAAAATTTTTTAAATTCTCTATTAAAATCTATTAAAGTCAAGTCAGGCAAAGCCTTCCAAATTATTACAGAAAGGCTGTCATTTCCATGAAGCCTATTGAAGGGGGTGGGAAATCTTATCGAAATTACAGCTAAAGTGCTTTAATTATTTTGCATCCTCGGCCAGGGCTCGCAGTTTGGGGGTTGTAATCTATTGATGCCAAGTGGCTATTTCAGCAGCCTTAAATTTGCACCGAGCAGAGAGCATATCACTGATGAAACATGGCTGGATCTGGCAGTTAAACTCAGTGCAGGATTCCCGCAGCATCTGAGAAACTTTATTCACAAATGTTTTCCACCTGACAGAGGGTCAGTGCTGGCGGGTGGCAATCCCGCTCCGATAGCCCAAGAAGAGTTCAAAAGGTGGAAAAGTGCAGAATGTGGGAATGTGGGGAGGGAGAAAAGCAGCCACATGCCGACATGAAAGGATTTCATCTGTGCAGCCGAAACTCCCTGATGGTGGAGGGCTGCCTCTGTGCTGGTCCCCACAGCCACTAGGTCTCCCCGAGTCCTCCCGGCCACTCTGAGCCATCGGAAGCCCAGCCCTGCCAGGAGCTCTCGTGGACTTTGGAGGCACCATTTCTGAAGCAAAACACCAGACACCCTGTCTGCAATTCTTTTCTGAGATCATTGATTTGACAACTTAATATCTATTTTCTGTGTGTTTTTTGTTTCATTCCTCCCCCCAACCCCCGCCCATTTCCTCCTTTTCAGCTGTTTCACCCTTTGCACATGAATTCTGAAAGTATTAAAAAAGCCTTTGTTGAAGTTTGGTGGGGGGGGGGGCGTCAGAATTTTAGTCCCATTTAAAATTCTCATCTAACATATTTTGGAGGCAGAAGAAATACAGGTAAGATGATACGAACATTTGCGTCATCTAAAAATGTATTGATTAAGGCTGTAAGGTGGCAGTTTCCCCTTTAATAACTGCTGCCGCCCCAAGGAAGACACAGTGGCTTTCTGAGTGACAAATGATGGGCTCCTCCAGGATCTGGTCATCTGATTGGCATTTCCCGTGACAATGCTTCTGTGATGTAACGAGTGGTGATACGCCTGTCTTTTGGGGGTCTGTGCATGCCGTGCCTGTTGGCATGTTTATTCTTTAGCGATGGCTGTCTGGTGAGGTCAAGTAATATACTGCAGATATAGAGTATGTACCATTTTCAAAACGCTTCCGGAAGAACTGGCTGCATTTTGACATGCCGCCCTTTTATCTCAGTGATACCAGCAACTTGATCCTCGCATTTCCCCCCCTGTCTCAAAAGGTTGACAGGAGTTAGATCCGTGTGAGATGTGTTTTTCAGGAGCCTGGCTGCTCAGGTGACAAATACCAGGCCCATGTGTGGATCTTGGGGACAACGGGGGTCTGCTGTTCTGAAAACTTTCTCTCCCTTTGCATGATAATATTGCTCCGATAAAAATCATGTCATTTTTGTGTGTGATCTCCAAATACCACCTTCAATAAAATAATTTGTTCATTGGTCTAAAGAAGGAGTGGTTTCCAGCTGCTTCATTCCTTGGGACAGACTTTCCAGTTAGAATCCGTCTCTTTGACTCACTTCTGCTAGAGGCTGGCCTCCTGTGGAGGTCATTGTGAAGGGGCCCAGCAACCTGGGGAGGCTGGGCCTGGAGCACTTATTTCTCCAGGAATCAGGGCTGAGCAATGAGAATTCTAATACGATAATTTGTGCTTAAATGTGCAGATATTTGTGCTTGCCCACCTCCATCTCGAAGGCAGGCGAATGGAATTGTTGCTGCACTGGGGAGCTGGGGGCCCCTCCTCTGATTAATTTCTATCATCAGCCAACTGTTAACCCTTAGGTTAACACAAGGAAACTTTGTGCTCCTTTCTATTTCCTGTATCATTGCTCCAGAAGGAGTGTTTATGGGGGAATTCTTTGTGTGCATTTTATTTGCTAATTAAATTTTTACAGTGGTTACATAGTACATGCTTTGCTTGATATATCAATATCTGTAAGTTAGTTTTTTTTACATTATTTAACTTTTAGGGGTGTCCCCTCCTTCATTTCATGATTAAGATGCTTATTTAATTGAGCTGGAAACACCAAGTTTGTAAATGAGGAAGAGCCAGAAGCATTTTTTTGTTTTTGTTTTTAAGCAGTGTAACATAGTGATAAAGAACTCAGGACCAGTCAAATGGGTCCAGGCTCGACACCCAGCTCCACCACTTACAAGCTGTTTGAGAGCAGGGCATTTTCTGTCTTTAAGCCTCAGTTTTCTCATCGGTAGAATTGGAATAATTTTTCTTCCCTAACTGAGTCATCAGGATTAAAAGAGAAAATGATTAATTAATGATCCCAGAGACCAGCTATTCTACAAATGGCCAGCTAATATTATTACTTGTATTATACATTTTGTTAAATATTTTAGGAATGTAAACCCTACCCCAAACTATAGCCATCAATCATTTGCAGAGCCTAGTGAAGTGTCATTCCTCCTTTGTTTCCCTGGCTGGTCTTTAGAGTTATTTACCTGGGGATCAATAAGTATCAGCTGATTGATTTCCTATATGTTTCAGAAGATGCATTTTAAAGGGTCAGCTGAGTTTGTGGAAGGGTACAGTGGGGGAGGGGGGTAGGGTTTAAGTATTTACTAAACAAACATTCTCATTCCAATCCATCAAATGTTAACACTGTGTTTCCAGGACGGACACACACACACACACACACACACACACAGCCCATACCACATACTGGTTGCGGAATCTTGGTGGGCCTTGCTCTTCATCTTTGCCCTGAACCCAAGCCAAAGGTCCCAAGGAGACACTGCTGTCATTCATTCATTTGTTCATTCATTCATTCACTCAATCTTTTACAAAATATGCATTAAATGTATTCTGTGTCCTAGGCAGATTAGTGGTGTGAAGGAGAGCAGAATCACTTTTGGTCTGTTATACCAGGACAAAAGCACAAGTGCAAGCAGTGAAGATGATGCCTTAGGATCCAGGTTCCAGATTTAACACACACACACACACACACACACACACACATATCAGAGGCTTACCTAATTTGCGTACTTGAATACACTCACTAGCTGATTTCAAGGGAGCCAAATGCTTGCGCACGAAGTATAAAATTAATGAGTTGAACTTGTGGCCATTGCATTCAAGATGAGTCACCCAAGACAGAGGTGGGGAGTTGAACATAACTCTTTTACTTTTCCCTGCAGGGGAAAGGGTGGAATTCTGGGTTGGCTGTTCCTCACTGGAGGGGATCCTGAATCTACGACAAAATCAACATGTCAGTCATCCTTGGAAAGTACCCTAGTGATGCAGGGAATTTGAAACCAAGATCAGGTCCTGTAAATAAACATCTAGCATCTATTGAGTGCTTATTATATAGGTGACCTTGGGCTTTAAAATGCAAGATATCATTTAATTTAATCCTTAGGACACTCTGCTTTTTGAGGCATATCCACGTAGTGTGACTTGCCCAAGGTCACGTAGCTGGTAGATGGCATTGCTGGGATTTCTCTGAATGGACCTGTGCCTGTGACTGGTGGGCTGCATGTACCCTTTGGACTGGGGCTCTGGGACACCTGGCCTGGACCTTCTCTGGAAGTGGGATTTTCTAGAACACATACAGCAGTTGGAGAGTCGAGGCTTCTGAGCCTCATGAACCATTCCTCTTCTTCAGGTGGAGTAGTATGCAGTGGAGCAGAGCCCTTGGCAGGGGGCGGGGGCTGCTTTCCTGTCACACTCCTCCCTTCATACCACTCTGGGCAGTGTCGCCATGCTCTGCAGTTTGTTCTCTCAGATTTGTCCATCCTGCAGATATTCACTGTGCTAGGTGCTGGGGACACAGCAGTGGACCTGGCATCCATGGTTCCTACAGCTCTAGAGGGAGTCACAAGAGAGACACGGTATTTATCATTTCCACTGTGACCATGAATACTGAAGGAAGAGGACAGAGGGCTGTGGGGAAGTGCCTCTTCAACTAGGTGGTCAGTGCTGTTCTTGGAGGATTAAAGGTGAGAAGGAACCAGTAAAGCAAGGGGTAGGGAAAACTTCCAGGCAGAGGGAACAGCATGTGCAAAGGCCCTGAGGTTGGAAGGATCTCGATGGGTTGAGGAGAAGAAAGAAGGCCAGGGTGGCTGGAGCTGGGTATGCACTGCTCCCCCAAAGAACAGTGCAGTCTTCTTTCTTTACCTGGGGAAGGAGACTTCTTCCAGCTGGGGCCACCCCTCAGTTTGCTGTGAGCACGGCCTGTTGAGGGACACTTCTGTTGGAGGGTGTCTGCTGGAGGCTGTGGCCTTCTCTGCCATCCAAAGTCAATGTCCTCCTTCCAAGTGGCCTTTCCCTCCTACCCTCCGTCTGTTCTTCTCTCTATACAATTCATTCATTCATTCCACAGATATCCAGTGAACATCTACTCTGCGCCAGGCACGAAGTGCGTATAAAGTTAGTTGCAAAGACAAAACTTATGTAAGCTCTCTTACATTTTAGGTTCTGTTGAGATTCACAAGTGCTTCTGTGATGTCTGGCTCCCCGCTTCCCCTCCACCCCAACTCTAGGGGGTGTCCCCTGACTACATAGTTCTCTTGTACTTTGTTTGGTTAGACTTGTTTATACTTCATGCAGTCTCAGAGCAGAGAGGATAAAGCTTGAGTTTGCACCAGCATCTCAGAGTTCCCCTTTCTTTCCTGTGCATGGCCACGGTGGTTACATGCTTCCCTCCATCCCTTCCCACCCTTGTTCCTGAGTGTGCACCCATGTCAGGCAGTGTGCAGAGTGCTGGGGTGATGAGGGACAATGTCACCACAGGGCCTCTGCCTCCATGGAGACACCTCAAGTTTGTACTTGATTCAGGTGTCTTGGGTTTTTTGAGGAGGTTCTCACCTCCCAGCTCATTCTGGGGGTCGTGAACACCTTCCCCTTTCAGGAAAGGGACAGTGTGGCAGGACAACTAGGTACTTGTTTATGTCGCCTATAAGTCCAAAGAGGAGTTTTTGCTGTAGAACTTGAAGGTATACATTTACATGCCTGGTCCTTTTGATTCATTACTTACATGATTACATTGGTAACTTTTAAATTTAATTTAGTTTAATTTTTTAGTGGAAAATGAAGTATGTCCTGGCTCTTTGGATACTGAACTTTTTTTCTCTTCATTTGTTTTTAAATGGTTAAGTAACTTTCATTAAATAACTGTAAACATTCCAGATCATCCTGCATATATATATTTCACATCATCATAACTTTGATGTAAAATATTAAAATGTACATGCCTCAAAAGAAAAATTATGGAAACAAATGTGTGACTTATTACACTTTCAGAAAAGTTGCTTAAATATTTCCCCTTCCTTAGCAAAAATCTCTGATGAATTAAGAGAAAAAGCATTTAAGCGCACTATAAAAAATAATTCTTTAGAATAAAGGAACAGACCTTGGTAAGTGGTATTCCCCCATTTTATCTATTCAGCTCTGTGAGTATATGTTGGCTATTGTCCACTCATATTCATGCTGATACAGCTTACTTTATAATAAAGTAAGCTGTATCAGCATGAATATAATCATTTTAATTTCTAAGCTTTAGTTGGACTATTTTATTCAAGTATATAAATATAGCTCTAAATTTCTATATACTTTATGAAATTTGAAACAACAATTCTTCCTTTTCCTTTTAAGAAATATTTCA
This sequence comes from Globicephala melas, assembly GCF_963455315.2. Classification (NCBI taxonomy): domain Eukaryota; kingdom Metazoa; phylum Chordata; class Mammalia; order Artiodactyla; family Delphinidae; genus Globicephala; species Globicephala melas. The sequence continues at coordinate 20,150,719 of NC_083332.1, read as the reverse complement.
GTCTATAGTAAAATTGTCTGGGAAGCATTTGGTATTTTATTTTGGTCTCTGTCATGCCTTTCCATGTGATTGTTCTATATTAATCTTGAAAAGTGACATAAGATTTCTTTTCCATAATAAATAGCAAATACTGTAATAATAACAAATGATAACTCTAATGAAAAAATTATATTTTTCTCCAACTAATAGAAGAGTGCCAACAATAGGTAGGATAAAATAAAATCAATATTTTGACACTGCTCTATTATGTCTGGCTCATTAATTTGGAGAAAACTTCTCTCTTCAATCCTAAATCACAAAGTGTCAACAAATAGTAGTTTTAATGTCTACTTTCATTCCAGTGCATTTAATGCTTTGCAAGTTATTTTTGGAGGAAAACGATTTTTGATTCTGCAGATGTATAGAGATTGCATTGTGTAGGTTTTTGTCTTAGGGAACAATGAAAAAGTTTTGCCATGTACTTTGTATTCAAGAGATAGTTCATTCCAAATTCCAGTTCAGCACAATACTATATGGTTTTCATATAAATGAATATGTATGTATGCATATCTGTATATGAATATATATGTATATGTGTGTATATACACATATATCTATATGTGTATATACATGTATATGTATGTATGTGTATACATGTATCATTGTCCTATTTTATTTTCCTCACAAACACACATACACACACACACACACACTCTTTTTTTTTTTTGGCCATGGGCCCCGGCAGGAAAAGCACCAAGTCCTAACCACTGGACCGCCAGCGAATGCACCCCATCACACACACAGTCTTAAAGGCCATGCTCATTCATGTTCATTAATTTCACCCAAAGTTTCGCGTAGCTTCCTCTTCTTTTAGAAGAATCTAGCATTTCTGATTTCCGAGTAGCAATTGTCAGTTGATTAAGGTCAATGCTAGCACTTATTCAGGCTCCTATTGACTGGGGCCACGTGATACGAGGGATTGATCCACCTTAGACACAGGCTTGCTAATTTTCCATTGTAATGGTACTTTTCACCTAGTCCATTCTTCCTTACCCCATGTCTTTCACTTAAGAACACTCCATCCCGCCCCCCAGGTCCTGTGCTGTTATATTAATGCAGAATTACATCTCTCACTTGTGCAAAAAGTATTTGTATCACCACTGCCTGTCCTCCTTTGTTTTCTGGAGATCACAAAAGCCTGGGATTTAGACTAGCAGATAATAACATACAGTGCAAATTATTGATGCTGTTTTAATTGTCTTATTGACAATTCACTTGAACTTGGAGAAGCATGCTAATATTTATCATCCTGTGAACTCATGTGCATTTTCTTGACTAAAGCCATAATTACAGAAGAATTTCAAAACTCAGATGTCTGCCTGCAGTGGCCTCACCTTTCCTCTATTTGGACAAAGGCTTCCAGACTGCTGCATCGAGGGAGAGCTCTCATCGTTCACTGCCCCATAAGCGTCAGTGTCCTCCAGACGCCTCTCGCTCTAGGGGGTATCTGGCTAATTAACACCTTGACTAGCACCTGCCCAGGAGAGGAGGCGGCGATAGCACCCACCTGAGCGGTGGTAAAGAGGGCCGTGCCCATCCAGCCTCAGGGTTGCCCAGAGGTTTCTGTTTTTGGAAGAGACAGGTGTTTCTTTCCTTTTGGGAAATGCCCATAAAGAACATTAAAAGATTTAGAACAGGCTGAAGCTGAAATTGAGGCCACTGAGCTGACGAGGAGGTAAAAATCCAGTTGAGGAGGGTTTTGACAAGCTCGTGTTGCTGGCTGGAGCCATCATGGCCTTGCCCCGTACCTTGCTCTCCCCATCTCCCCTCTGCTGCCCATCATCCGCTGGGCTCTGCCCCCTGGCCCTCCCTCCGTTCCTTGGGCATGCTAGGCTTGATCACACTTGAGGCCTTTGACGTGGCTATTTCCTCTGCCTGGAACCCTCTCGTCTGCACCCTTCACCTGGTCTCTTCTGCTTATCCCTCAGGTCCCACCAAAGGCCACCTCTTCAGAGAGGGTTTTCCTGGCTTCCCTCTTCTTCTACACCACATTGCTCACCTCCCAGCTCACGGTCCTATTTTATTTTCTTCACGGGATTTATCTTAATTGATTGCATCGAGTGTTAGCATGCATTCTGTCTACCTCCCTCCTCTAGAACTAGACTCCCCAAGGCCAGGGCCCCTTCAGGCTCCTTGATGACTCTCCTTCCAGCACCTAGAACAGTGGCTTGCATAAGGCAGCCAATTAACAAATGTTTTTTGAAAGGCTGCTACTTTCCCAAAGGAAAATATGTGTTTGGGAGTTTATCCATGATCTTTGAGAACGATGTCATGTCATCCCATGATGCGCCCTTTTTTCCTGGTTAGAGATGGAAGCTGCAGCTTGGCTTTCTCCGAACTACCAAGAGGTTGCCATGAGGGAGATTTAGAAGGGTGGTTGTCTCTAGATAGAAAGTATGTCAGTGTTACTGCCAAGTTTCTCCCCCTTGTGGGGCATTGCTCAGTCGAGTGTGTTTCCTCGGGCTTGTGTTGTGGCCATGGAGGCCTCTTCTCTCAAGCCATTCCCCTACCCGGGCCATCTCGTCTGAGGTTGGCCACGCAGTCTCCACCATGGCCTCTCCCTTGACATCAGTACCTTGGGCACGGAGAGCCCTCATCGGGGTCTTTGTCTCTGCTGAGAGCCAGCTGTGTGGGGCCCTGATTAACACGGATAGAGTCGTTAGCGGCTCTGCGTTCACGTCTTTGGCAGCACTTGATGGGGGTCCCTGGGCAGAGGAGCCATGGGGCCTGGAGAAGATGCCATCTTGACTCCCTGATTGGTGAGGCGCTCATCTGAATGATGAGTGAGGTGGAGCCACCCCACTGGCTTCAACGAGACACTCGAATCACAGAGCGTGATTGCAGAAGGGGAGAGAGGACTTTAAACCTATGTCACACCCTGTTGCCCAAGTGACTGCCATCTTGGGGAGCTTTGTGATGCTCGTGCGACGTGCAGAATCTATTTTCTGAAAGTGTTGGAGATGCTTGTCTCCTCCCTCCAACAAGTCAACAGCAACTGAGAATTCCACAGAAAAATAAAAGATGGGGATGAATCTGGGAAGGACTGTCCCACAAGTCTCCGTTTCCACCTGTTTGTCCCACAGAATTCTTCCACTGTATAAAATTTCTCCCTTTGACCCATGTTATTGGTTTACTCTGAGCTACATGGAGTATCTTCTTCCCATGCGCATCTTTTCTCCTCTACTAGATTGCAGGCTCCCTGAGGACAGAATTCTCCTTTTCTTCCCTTGGTGTGTCAGTGCCTTACCAGCCACTAACTGTCCCCCACCCTCACCCCACAGGGTGTCTGGAACCTGTCGGAGGGGTTCGGGATAAGAGAGGGAAGTAATAAAACCTTAATAAAGAATTAGGAATGTGGGTCTTTTGAAATGGTTTAGAATAATTTCCCAGTGAATCGTTTGTGATTTGATAGACTCTTGTACTAAAAACTATTTGCTATCTAGTTGGCTGCTTTTTTCTTTTTCATGCAATGATTTAGGAAGTCTGCTAATTACTTAAAAACAATAAAGATCATAAGACTCTACAAGGGAGGCTTGAGACCACTACTACTCAAAGCCAAAGCTTTTTGGGGGGTGAGGCTTTCATTGTGAATGGGTTCTGTGATCAGGTAAAATAAGAAATCCCTTGGTGTCGTTGACGACCTGTTGTTATTAACCTCTAATTCAGGAGGGGAGTCCCGCCTCCCAGCAGAGGGCTGGGAGGAACCTGGCTTTTCATGGGATTCTGGCTTGGGTTTATTCACGTCTGCCTTCCAGCCTCTCTTCCCTGGGGCCTCCCAGTTGCCAGCTTCCTGTTCAGCTGCTGTGTTTCAGCTATTTGTTTGTGTGAATGCAAATATGTATTCATGGGGACCCAACTGCGTGCCCTCATGGCAGGCCAGTATACACTTCAGAGTCAAACGTAGGACGGAGGCACAAATCTGGGTCCTGGCCCTTGCTTGGTTAGTCACTTTGGCACCTTATGACCCCAGCTGGATCTGTTTTCCTATCTGTAAAATGAGGAAGGTGTGCCTGCCCAATCGCTCTCAAACTTAGGCAGATAAGAGAATAGTTTGGGAGGCTTGTTAAACATTCCTATTCTTGGGCCCCACTCTGAGAGTTCAGTTTTGTAGATGGTGCGATGTCCATGGACCCCAGCAGCTGGTCTAGGTGGCCGTTTCCAGTTCTGCTGTGATAGTTTAAGAAATGAATTTGGAGAAGTGGTTGAACATTAGCAAACCTTATTTATTGTCTCTTTGGTTTTCTCCAGGTTGTCCTAAGTTGGTGACGTTTTGCAAAATTAGATAGTATTCCTGGCCACAATCGCAGAAGTAATTCCAGATACTTATCCTCCTGAGAACCTGTCACTTTGCAGAGCTGGTGGCAGCGTCAGAAGGCTCTACTCTGGGCAACAGTAGTCCCACAAATCCTTTATTTGGCCTCGACTTACTGAGACTTTTTTTCTGGCACCCCACACATCAAAACTGGGCAAAACCGACCTGGCCTATTCATGCAAGAGCCACATGTAGTGTGGTGGCTGAATTCAAACCAGATAGAAAATAGTAGAAGATGACAAGGGAATTGTCACAACTTATCAACACACCTTTGATTTTAAGACCATATAACTTCAAACAAAACAAAGCAAAACTAACAACAAAACAGAAAACCTACAAAGCTTGGATGGCTAATAAGTCTTCAAATTTCTGTATGGTGAAACTGGGGAGATGTTCTTGAAAGGTCTAGCTGCAGTGAGTGTATATGCTCAGAAAGAGACTTCCATGCTTTCATCGTATAAACCACTAATTCCACGTGAGTTAGAAATACTCTTCATAACTCCCTCATTGAGCAAGTGGGACAAGATGTTATTAATACTGCTCCAGGTGCATTTGACTTTTGACCTTGGCCAGCAGTGGTTCTGAGAAGCCATTACTTCTTATGCCTATTAGATTTCATCCTTTAACAAGGAAGACCCTTGAGTAAACGGTTGTCTATTTCTTTTGTCTTTTTAGCACACCTCCCCAGAAGTTTGGTGACATTAAGCAGGAAGGACAAATCGTCACCATGTGCAGATTTCATATCAAATAAAAGAACTCACTTTGCAGCCGAATGTGGGCTTAACCTCTCCCATATCTTTGGTTGTGCATAATTAATGTACGGTTCAGCATTTGACTTTCTGTGTTTTTCATACAGATTTAATCTTAAAGGATGCTCTGGGTCCTGTGTTCACAAAGGTACATTCAGCTTATTTCATGGGTTTTGCCTTTGGGTTTTGGGGATGCCCTTGCCTGAGTTTTCCTGAAGAAGATGAGCTGTATGGATCAAACACCCTCTCCCTGTAACTCTTCAGCAAACATTGATTCAGTGCCTAGCACTGTGCTCCTGAATGTTTGGCAATGAATGCTGCATTACAGCTGTGAACACTAATATCAATGCTTGAGATGGGGGGGAGGGGAAGGATGCCATACTGCTCCACTGTGGCATGTGTCTTACGGGTCACTTCACATGTATTTTCTCACTGAATCTTCAGCAGTTCTGTGAGGTAGGGTCATTGTCCGATTTTCCAAACAAGGAACCTGGAGCTCAGAGTGCCAGGTGACTTACCAAAACCCACGCTCATGGCAAGGGGCTGCGTCCCGGTGGAAATCCCCAATCCCTGTCCATAAAACCTCTCTTTCCACTGTGCTGTTTATTTCGTGGCTGTGATTACTTAGATTTGGTCAAAGGAACAGAGAGGGAGCTGCTGGGTACCCGGGAGAACAGCCCCAGCTGCCCTGTGCCTTCTTGGGGAGCAGAAGTAGAAGTCCAGGTGAAGGCCAGGGGAGGGCCGGGGAAGCAGTTCACGAAGCCACTAGTCTGCAGTGCCTTCTCCTGGGGAAGCATCGAGCAGAGTGATCGCCGAAAACAGTTCTTATTTATGCCCACTGCTGGAAACTTTTGGGGGGACATCCTTTAAATGGTTTCTTCTCTGGGCAAAGATGAGCACTTTCTGAATCTGCCCTCTTGCCAAGTAGATGAGATGTAAGAACATGTTTTCTATTGATTTTTAAAAGCAATTCAGGACCCAACTGGTAATAATAGGTGTGACCTGTGCTGTTTTCCAGGCAGTCACAAGCAGCTCAGAGCCTTGTGGTGCGACTCTGATGTTTGGGATGTGCATTCTTTGAAGATTACTTCTAAAGCAAGGCATCCAAATCCTTAATTCACGATTCTGTCTATTCCTGTGGTGTTTACATTCCACCATGGCAGAAGATCACTGTAAAAAAGAAAGATGAAAATGCACTTTTAAAAAGGGCTTTCTTGTGCAGGCTTCCTTCAAAGACCCTACCCATGTCCCTTCTTGGTGATGCAGAGGTCTGTGTTTCATCTGCAGGGAACATATACATTAATGGTGATTTAAAGATTGGTCACATTGTTGTGACACCTTTGGCCTGAGCTTTTGGGGCACTGAGCCGTGAGGAGCAGGCGCTGGTGCCCTTCTGGGGTGTTTGGGCATGTCTCTGTGGCATCTGTCTCAGAAGTGCTTCCATATATTTGGTTAAGGAGCTCTTTCTGCCCTTTGCTGGAAGTCGGTTCTGGAAGGGTCTTGGGAAAGTGGTGGTGGAGCTGATTGATTTGGCCAGTGAACAGAGCAGGGCTTTGCTAGGGCTGGGCGTGAAGGGAGGAGCACTGCTTCTACTTAGAGGAGTCTTTGAGCTTTGGTGCTGAGAGTGAGAGGACCAGGTAGAGCCACTTGATTCCCTAGACACCAAAACGACTGTGTTTTACCCTCCCCCGTATGAAGGAGGAGGTACTAAAGTGCGTAATAAATGGAAGGACAGAGTTAGTCTTGATTTTTCCAACCATGACTTTTTTTTTTTTTTTTTTTTTTTTGCGGTACACGGGCCTCTCAGTGTTGTGGCCTCTCCCGATGCGGAGCACAGGCTCCGGACACGCAGGCTCAGCGGCCATGGCTCACGGGCCCAGCCGCTCCGCGGCATGTGGGATCTTCCCGGACCGGGGCACGAACCCGTGTCCCCTGCATCGGCAGGCGGACTCTCAACCACAGTGCCACCAGGGAAGCCCCAACCATGATTGTTTTGATGCCTGTTTTTTTTTTTTCAGGGGGACAGGTATAAAGTGTCAAATACTTAAAAACACAACTTAATTTTTTTGTTGTTGTTTCTGAATTTTGGGGGAGTCTTCAAGGCGCACATGATCTGTCCATCATGTCACTCAGGGCTTTGGTTAATGGCCTCTCTTGATGAACATTTGGGGCCTGTCTACTCCCCACTGTCCCCCAAGTCAGCAACACCTTGTCAGTGGGCTGCTGGGACCGCCTGATCACGGAGGACTCTCCGGGGAACCTTGGGTGTCAGGGACCAGGATGGGCATAGCTCTATATGAGGCCCCGTGTCTGCATGGCTGGAGGCCAACCAGAAACCACTTCTGATGCAGTTTGAATCACCCATGAAGTTTTCTCTTCATTAAGTGCATACTTATGAAATGATGGTTCATAGTAGAACTCAAGACAAGATATGGTGAGTGCAGATGGTCTTAGGTAAACGTTCAGGCTTTTGCATTTGTCAGTGCATGGACTCTTCCTGTAATATGTTGAGATAGCAGCGTATGAGCAGGAACACACAGGTGTCTGACGTACAGTCCCCGCGGCCCTTTAAAAACTGTCTCCTTAACATTTGCTGGCTATTCAAGGGATGGGTTGCCCTTGAAAAAAGAACAATGATTAAATTCTTTCACCTTTAAAAACACTTTAGAGAGGGGCTCCCCTGGTGGCACAGTGGTTGAGAATCCGCCTGCCAATGCAGGGGACACGGGTTCGAGCCCTGGTCCGGGAAGATCCCACATGTTGCAGAGCAACTAAGCCCGTGTGCCACAACTACTGAGTCTGTGCTCTAGAGCCCATGAGCCACAACTACCGAGCCCACGTGCCGAAACTACTGAAGCCCACGTGCCTAGAGCCGGTGCTCTGCAATTAGAAGCCACTGCAATGAGAAGCCTGCGCACTGCAATGAAGAGTAGCCCCCACTCGCCGCAACTAGAGAAAGCCCGCGCGGAGCAGCGAAGACCCAACCCAGCCAAAAATAAATAAATTAAATAAATTAATTAAAAAAAAAAACACTTTAGGGAGCGCTCCCTGCAATTTCTGTTGGCCCTGGCTGGCTTTGGCCATGGACCACACCCCCAGTCTTCCTGGGCCTTGGGTGCCTCAGGGGAAGCTGAAGAAGGGCTCCAGGGCGTGGAGGAGGCAGGTGCATGTGCCGCAGGGGGCCTGAGGTTTTGGCCTCTTCCATCTTCATCACGTCAATAGCATCCTTAAGGCCCATGAAAATTGACGTTGGGGTTTTTTAATGTGTTTTCTTAATGAAATAAGCTTGAGAGACACGTTCCTCTCTTTTCTTTGAGTAGACACGACCGTAAGCAACCCACGAAGCCTGTGACATCGACACTGGAAGCATCGGCAATTGAACATAGGTACCCAGAAAAATGGGAACCTTTCCTTGTATATGGCTAAGGTGTTGAGGTAGGATGGAGACCAAGGTAGATATTTGGTCAGATCCCAGATAAACTAACTTGGTAGTTTCCAAAGTTATTTTTATTGTATCTACATAGTAGGAACAGTAGAAGGGAAAGATTCTTAACTTTGGGAATATTTAGAGCATATCTAATTATTTTAAAAAGTTGCCGTGATTCTCATGAAAGTAATTCAATTTTAACTTCATTGACTTTGTAGTACTTTAAAGAAGGTAGAGAGTATTTTGAGAGGATGATGATGAGCAGTAGATAGTTGGAAAGATTTGGTATCAGCCACTGAAGCAGCACCCACAGTGCTCATTGCAGTTGGGACTTTTGCCCTGTAGGCAAATCCTCACCCCTTGGGAGCCCTCATTTCCTCAGCCACATAACCGCAGGGAGACCCTCCTCGTCAGATGTGGAGACGGATCCTAGCTGGTGTTTCCAGAGGGCAGTATGAATGATAAATACTGTTAATATTCAGAAGCAAGAATTGATTTTAAAAATGTGCCTTTGATTCACTAATCTCTGAGACATTTTTTGAAGTCTGTTGCTATAATTAGAATTCTATAAGCCATTTTATGTCTCTATCAAAATTTTAAGAGACATAGAAAATTTAAGGTTTTTTGGAGCTTATAATTCATCACATCAGTGCAAATCATTTTGCAGTTTGGGCTTCAGCGTGGGGCAGTATTTTGGGCCCAGGGACTCGATCTGTCATTGGGGCTGTATCAACAGCAGCCGGTCCCCGGCCCTGACCCTACACCGCAGAGCTTGGATTTTAAAAATTGCTCGTGAATTGTGTTTCTGCCTTGTTTTGATTTGTTCTCCGCAGCTGAAAGGTGGGGCTGGACGATCAAGCGAGAGGTGAATGTGTCATTCACAACCTGTGACTTCCCTGCCTATTGGCTATGCTTGTGTGTCCTGGCTGGGCAGGGGGTAGAGGGAGGGGTGGGGGAGGCTTGGTTTCTGGGGACATGTGGGGTAGCGCGACAGCTTCAGCTGGGCTCAGGTGAGTCACGGCTGCGCTTCGAGATGGGTAATTGGTGGCATGTGGTCCGTGAGCCATGTGTGAGAGCCCTTCCTTAGTCATAGGGAAGGAGAACACACACTGCAAATAAAAGCCTCATCAGATTAGTGAGTCAGAAAAGACGCTAATCCCAACCCAGTGCTTAATTTCTACTTTTTTCCTTCCTAAAGCAGAAGCTGTTCCTGTTCTTTGAAAAAAAAAATCAGTTTAAAAAGGACTGATTTAACCACAATTGAAAAGGGGGGGCCGTGTCACCATTGCACTATGATGATTAGCATGAAGATGAGTTGCACTTTAGCTGGGCTGAAACTTGTTCGTAACAGAATGTTAAATACTTAGTGAAAAGAAAGATTATGTCTATCTAGTTACACCATTCCTTGATATATGCTCCATGTCAGAGTGCCATTGTCTCCTGGGTAAAGACGGAGAGTTCAAATACCCACTATCTCTCCCCTGGTGCTCCAACTGCTCCGCTTTGAAGTTTTTATAATCCATCTGTCATCTTCTAGCAAGGAGGGCACATGTTCTGTACCACTCAATTACAGAATTCTCCTTTGCCAGCTCCAATGAGACAGGAAAGAATGTTATGGGTGGTTGAGAGAAACTGTCAGATATACTAAATTCCTAGGATTCATATGGACGGTGTTATTCCAGGGTAGGAACACAGCCCGCCTATTGTTCAAGTGCATTAGGGATACATTTGGCATTGGGGTAGAGATCCTTTGATTTTTTTCTTTTTTCTTCTCTTCCGGAGTGTTGTCTTAAATTTGATTGTTCGTGTTTGGGAAAAGAAAAAAAAAAGGATCACTCAAACCTCCTCTGGAATGTGGACCTTCAAATGTGGATTGAAAATGTGACATTTGTTTTAGCTAACAAGGAATCGGTGACCCAGCTGTGCAGAGATTGCGAAGTATTGGAATGCTTTTGTTTCTGTGGTTTCACTTTAGTGAAATAGGATTTTACTTGGGCTTGATAGAAGATGGTGACTAGATACAGCCTGATCCCCATAGAAATAATTTTCACCGTCGTATGAACGGAAAGCCTGAGCAGTGAATGTTCTGCCATCTGGTGAGATCAGAGAAAGTTAGCCCTGGACTGCAAAGTCTTTAAAATGGGTTATTTTATTTAAAGACAATTTACCTTGGAGTGGTTAGTGTTCCTGGGTAGCATGTTAACTTCTCACTCATTGAGTCACGGGTGGTTAAATTCGTTGTCTTATGTGAAATGAGTTTGATGATCTCGGCTTAGCCTCTAGTGGGTATTAATTCACATTATGAAATATCCCAGAATAATTTAGCACCGTGTGGCATAATTTGCATTTTTACTCAAGATAGGGGCAATGATAGTGTCTGCGGATGTATTATTATTAGTTTTTCATTCAGAAGAAGATGGCTCTTCTTTGTGGCTTACAGGGTGATTGTTTGTGGGGTTACTGTTATTAATTTTTGGGGAGCATATGGCTCAAGAGCTTGGGGTGGTGATACTAAGACATTCTAGCTTGGCACTAAAACCTAACAAGAAATATTTGGCGAGGCATAATTACAGCTGAGATGCTCTAGGATTTCATGGCCCTGCCCAGAGTTGGTATATCCTACACACATGTGCATTTTCACACAGGAGCACATACATGAGAGAACACGTATTAGGGTGGAGGCATACAGTTTGGAGGACTCCACGAATCCTACAATGTGTAAAAGGAATCTTTTCCCTTTACAAAACAGGAAGGTTTTCCAGAAATGCAAGATACTATTACATACTTAATTTAGTGAAACTTCTTAAATCTGATCTTCTGTTCAAACTAATAATGGGAGGATGGGGTAGCTCGATGTCATTAATTGAAATCTGGAGACAATAAAAAAATGTCTTTCTGCAGCTTCAATACAGCAGTCTGGAACTGTCGGGTCAGGCTGTGAACCAATTTTCTTCTCATTACTTTTGATTTTGGAGTCAATACAAATTTCATCAGTGATTGTAGGGTGCATATCCTCGTCTGCATGGACCCTGTCACAGGAGAGTATGTGCACTCGGCTTAAAGATTTACGGAAAAGCAGTGCTGGTGAGTCAGGAGAGGGAGGAAGGGAAATGCTCCTTCATGTGGCCGCCTTGCTCGGGGTGATTGGCGGGAGGGAGACCCGGGGCTGGGGAGAGGGCGGGAGACACAGGCCTCTCCTGGGTCTCTGCAGGCTGGCCACCTGGTCGCCGCCTCTGCTTGCCTGGTTCCTTCTTGGGCAGCTACTCCTTTGCCCGCCGTTCCAGACCGGTCTTTAGCTCAAGTTTTCCCTCTCTTCCACGTCTCCTCAATTTACAGATGTGGCGAGAGTATTCCCGCAGCACACCGAATTGAAGGCCCAACAGAAAGTTAATTGTAGGGAAGAGGAAAAAGGAGTCTCAACTTTGCAGGAGTTAGTGAAATTTCGAGAGCATCCTGGGCAAAGGAGTCTTTTGTGTGGAGAGGGAAATGTCTCGCACGATTCCTCATTTTTCCTGCATCCAATTTGCATCTTTGCAAGTCATGGGATCAGCCCATCTATCATTAGGTATTGGCTTAATTGGACATTTTTTACGAGCCCAGTTTGCTATTGATGTTAAAAGCAATTCGCAGAAATGCCCTTTCTTCATGATTCGGTATTGGCAATAGCGATGTATGTTTAATCACATTTTCCATGAGTAATTATCTAATTCACATGATTACCAATATAAAACAGGAAAATAGAATAGGAGCTTAACTCAGTCCTGCTTGGGCGGTGACACAGACATGCAGAGGGACCCGGGTGAGGGCAAATGTTTGCTGGCTCTGTTTTTCCTCTGTGATATCATGAAGATTTTTATTAGCAACAGGAGCTCTCTGAAGCTGGGCATGTGTGAGAGAGAGGCTATTTGGAATTCTGTTATAATGCAGTTTGGGGTTCGCTCTGTCTGCTTGGGTTCTTAACGTTTGGGCTGTCCTTTCGGAAGATTTCCGGGAGACGGAGGTCACATTTTTTATTCATGTTGAAAAATATTCATTTATCAGTATTGGTGCCACTGTAAACAAGTGATAAAGTGACAACATTTACAACAGTAAAACTGACAGCATTTACTTTAATTTTCTGTCATTTTGGTAATTATATCAATCAAGACCCAAAACTAAAATGATATTTTAGCATGCAGTAAGAAATGAGGAATTCAGATCTTAAAAGACCATTACAATTAGCTTTGAAATGTTCGCCATTTTACCATAATTGTTTCATATAGCTTATATGTCTTCATTTACAGCCGAATATTCTGTTGATCTTTTATAAACAAAGTAGCACCCATCTGCTCCTTGAGACACTCCTGGCGCCTATTCATTGCAAAAATAATACATGTCCTAATGACTTCCACATATTTTGAAATCTCCCTTTTGAAATTGGTCTTGGCAGATTATTTGCAGGTACTTGAGTTGCATCTGTTTGCAATTTTGCAAATGCGGAAGACTTTAATGTTGAGCACTGCAAGAGGGCTATTTTAATCCTCAGATAACATTGGCTGTCATCAAAAGCCACATTTATCTTTTCGAAGGTGGGGCAAATGTTTAATGTTAAAAGACAGTAAAAGGTCAAGGCCAAGGCTGAGGTCTGAATATTTTCCTTTCATACGACATGCCTTTTGTGGACTCTTCCTTGCCTTTCTTTTCATTTAAGTTTTAGCTTAATACCCATTGCCAAGAGGATGTTTTGCTGATAAAATGAAAGATCAGGAAGAGAGTAAATCTGAAATAATTGTGAACTCCAGGCTCTTGGGCTCATTACCACCATGTGGCCAGCAGCTGACCAGCTTTAGGTCGACCGTGTTTACCATGAAGAACTAAACAGCATGGTGCTGGAGGAGACCCTGGGCCTTGATGTCGTTGCTGGCCTGCCTCCTGGGAGGAGCTGAGACTCTTTGGAGGGAAGGTGGCCACTGCGAGACCAGTGTAAGATCACCTAGCTGATGCCGCTCCTGGGCGGACCCCATCTGCCATCTGCACTCACAGAGTCAGGGTGAGGCTTGCTTCTTCTTTGTTCAAACTCGGGAGCCCAGAAAGCTGAGGTTAGGTGAACGTTATTTCCAGAATGCTGTCTTTGAGCTGGTTGAGGTGGAGTGTGTGGAGCGAGCGGTCTTGTCCCTCGTGTTATCGGACCCGCTCGGAGCTGCTGCTGCATGTGGCTCAGCTTCCTCCGGCTCCTGACCTCCCTCCCTGTCCTCCAGTCCTCTCCAGTCCTCACCTGGTAGGGGTGCCACTTGAGAATAACCTGAGGCGCTGGTCCTCCCTCTGGTTGCCGTCTTGGCCATGAATAGCACAGGAAAGAAGGAGGAGTTACGTCACTTTGGCGGGTTAAATAGAAGTCATTGGTAAATGCAAATAGGATAAACACTCTGGTGTCACCCACACAACCTACCAACCCAGTTCACGTCCAAGCCACTTCCAATGACTCTGGTGACAGAAGGGCTTTAAAACCAAAACCAGCTGCATTCTCTTAATCTGAGAGAAGAGCAAGCTTCATAGACAAGCAGATACAGCCCAGGTCTGAGGTTCACCTTCAGAGGAGGGACGAGGCGTGCGGTACTCCTCACGTTGCGGAAAATACCTTTGGGGCGAAAAGGGAAAGTATATGAGATGTGTTATTTAAAGAGTTACTTACCATTTCTCATCAGTTGGGGCCTCGGTCATCTCAACAGATTGGCGCCATTCAATAGACGCATGATTTACAAATGTATATTTTTATGTTACTAGTTCTTTAGTACATAAGTCATGTAGAGTAATTTAAAAATTTTTATGTTTTTATTATTACATTGGAATAAGTACACCATTAAAAATATTTTAGGTTTCTGGCGATTTGTTTAAAGACAAGCAAATTACCTGAAACCTATGACATTTCTGAGGGGAAATCTGAGAGAACCTTATAGCAACTCAAGCTCTCCTTTTTAATTTGATTTAGTTTTTTGCAGGGAGGTGGTGGTGATGGTGGTGATTTTGCGTGGAACAGGAATAGGCATCTGATGTCTTTGCTTTTTCTGCGTCATTTATATTCTGATGCTTTCACATATGGGTGATTACACCTTAAAGAGAAAAGACCTCACACTCTCCTGATGATCAAAAGTTTCAAATTACTGAAGTGATACACTGGGGAGCAGGGATGCAGTTCTTCCCTTACAGAAAACATGCAGCAGCAGGGCTCCTGAGAGTACCCAGGGCAGTGACTGTCCAAGTGTGGTCCTGGACCTGGGAACTTGTTAGGAATGCAGGTTCTCATGCTTGCCCAAGACCCATGGCATCAGAAACTCTGTGGATAGGGCCCAGCAGTGTGTATTTTAATAATGTCTCCAGGAGATTTGGATGTAGCTAAAGTCTGGGAACCACTGTCTTAGGGCATGTAATATGGGAATGGCTTTTCCAAGACTAGAAGTGTATCTGCCCAAACCCACATGTACACTCTGGAAGCTTCCTCATCTCCTGAGGCCACCACAAGCCTTTAGATCCAATAAGCCATGCCATTGGCTGCGTAGTTTGCATAAAATGCGAAAGGACAGATGAATGATAATGAGTTACTCTTCTCCTCTGCCTCTTCTCGAGTTTACTTGTTGGGGTTTCTTTCTGAAGTTTACCACTTGATCATTAGGATATTGAACATGTAGAGGAACTCCAATGTCTTAATTACATTGATTTTAAACATGAATTCTGGAGAGTTCCATCCATCCATACTGCAACAGGTCAAATGCAAATGTCTGCTTTTGGACTTTCTCGTCCTGTCTTGTGTGGAGCGATGGGTGTTTCCCTGTCCAGGTTGGGGACCATCAGGGTGGTTGTCCACATACAGGAAATACCCGCATTTCATGGAGTCACTCAGTTGTCTGTTTAGACTTTGCTGGGTGGGGTAAGAGGATTCTGCTTCCCACTGCAGAGCTTCTACTGGCATTTTTGTTTTTTTAAAGAAGATGTTGGGGGTAAGAGTTTATTAATTAATTTATTTTATTTTTGCTGTGTTGGGTCTTCATTTCTGTGCGAGGGCTTTCTCTAGTTGTGGCAAGCGGGGGCCGCTCTTCATCGCGGTGCGCGGGCCTCTCACTATCGCGGCCTCTCTTGCTGCGGAGCACAGGCTCCAGACGCGCAGGTTCAGTAGTTGTGGCTCACGGACCTAGTTGCTCTGCAGCATGTGGGATCCTCCCAGACCAGGGCTCGAACCCGTGTCCCCTGCATTGGCAGGCAGATTCTTAACCACTGCGCCACCAGGGAAGCCTGCAATTTTTTTTTTTTTTTTGACAGAAATATCACAGTTCTGTGATCATCCTTAGGGGCCAGGAGGAGAGGTAGTGGTCAAGGCCAGCTCCATTGTCATGTGGGCATTGGCTATTCTCAAGCAGAGCTTTCTTGGCAGTGAGATAAACTCCTGGTGGTGAGTTTAGGATAGAATCAGAAAGGAGTTCGTTAGCCACTCACAGTGTTGCTACTGAGGGTCCCTCTCTAGGTTGGAAAGTGACAGGGTAAGGGTTCTCAGTTAGGAAATTATGCCCCAGGCACCAGCCATGGCCGCTCTACTTAAGGCAGAGTTTGTAGAGAATGAAGCCTCAAGCCCCCAGAGGGGGAGAGGGAAACGGGTGGCCATGCCATAGTGCCCCGAACCACCCCTGCTCCCGGGATGGACGGGACACCCTCGGACCCCGTCCCGTCCCATTTACTCCAGTCTATGCTGTGCTTCCTGAGGCCTCTACCGATGTGGCTTGCACTACATGAGACAATTTTAGATGATACGTCGATTTAAACTTTCAACAGTTGGGTATTTTAAGACCTGTTAGAAAAATATAAGTAGTACATCCTAGCTGTGATTTCACAGACATTATTGCTTAAAGGTGAGGCTAAGTTAAAAAAAAGTGAATTGCTTTAAAGTTAATTTAAAGAGTATTAAGTAAATAACAGTCCAGGTAGCACAAGAGACGGTGGGGATTGTGAAGGGGGTTTGTGGGTGACTGAGGTATGGAGACGGCTGCTGGGCGCAAAGGTAGCAGGTGCTCAGGGGACCCCCTTGGCCAGCCCCCAGGCAGGGCTCAGGCACAGCCTGGGTGCACGCTTTGTGGGTACGAGTCCCACCTACCCCTCGTGTTTCATGCTGCTCTTGGGTGCACTTCTGCGTCTTGTTGGCAATGCAATTACTGGCACTGTGGGAGGTCTGTGCGGGTTCAAAGCTAGCGATGAGAAAGCTGGTTCACCCCTTTTCGAGATGTGTGTTTAGTTTAGGTTGTGACGATGGTGTTTCATAAAAGAAAAACTCCACCAACCCATTAAAGACAAGCAAGAACACTGAGCCCAGTGCCCCTCCCTCAGCAGACAGACCCCGGAGGGGCAGGCTGAGCTTGGCGTTTCCCTCCCTTCTGCCATGGATGAGTCCTTGAAGTCCAGTGGGAAAGAGGCAGTCACCGAACTATCCCACTGTGCCAAGTAACTCTGGGGGGACATGCAGTCAAAGGGTAGGCCTGTGCTGACTCAGAAGCCATAGGAGCACCCTTCCTAGTGCTTTGCTCTGGGCTGTGTTTTGCTTTTAGTGTTTCAAGGCTGTGTGTTGGGGGGACTATGAGAATGAGTGGCAAGACACGCTGTGCTCCTTTGCCGGCGCCCCTGCAGTGCCCCGGGAGGGAGGGCTGCACGGTGGTCACAGGCTTGGAGCAGCATTGTGACCAGGGGCTAGACATCTCCTTGTGGCATTTTCAGGGCTCTTGGTTGCTGGGTGCTCAGAGGGAGCCGGGGTGGGTGGTGAAGAGTGGAGGTACAACGGGGTTACTTCCCTGCAGTGGTGGAGGTGTGGTGGGCACCCGGGCTCCCTCTGGGGATGGGGCTGCCCACTCTGCTGTGCTCACACGCTGCCTCCTTCTCTGCACCCAGATAGTTGGCTGGGGTTGGTTGATTCAGTATTTGAGACTTTCTGGGGAGGACTCCAAGGAGGAGGAGATGTGGTTTCTGCCCTTGAGGAGTTTACCACCCAGATGAAGAGGCAAGAGCAGCCCTGTGGGAACGACCTGTCAAAAAGCAACTGTGCCGGGGCACCCTGGCAGGTGTGGGTGCACAGAGAGAGGCAAGTGTGGAGAAGACAGAGAATCCCACAGTGTGGACAGGCGTGAGGGTGGACGTCCCCAGCGGCCCACAGACAGGCAGGGCAGGGCGCAGGACCCGCATCCTGAGGAGCAGATGGGGAGGAGGGTTGGGAGCGTGTACATCTCCCTTTTGGAAACCCAGTGCGTGGCACATAGCAGAGGCTCCGTAAATATTCGTTACAGTGAGCTGAATGGAACCAGAGCCTGGCCGGGTGTGTGAGTGCTAGAGACGGTCTCCAGTAGAGTCATTTCAGAGAGCATTTGCTGCGTCCCTGCCCTGTCTCTGAGCCTGGACTCCGGGACCGAGCCACAGCCCATGCCTGCCCCCGGTTCACCCACGCTCTGGGGCTATCACCCGTGGAGTCGGCAGCAGGGCCCTCGGGAGCTCCTGGAAACTCCTGCCCTTTTTATTAACTCGGTGTCGGAGGAGTTGCCCATGCTGAGGAAGGAGGGGAATTAAAAATCATGGGGTGTGTGCGTATCTGTGAAAGTGAAGATATAAAGGTAAATGCTACCATGAACGAGGGTATTATTCTCAAGCCAGTGATTCCAGTATTCTGTACGTTTAGGTCTTTCTGAATCACTGCACCACTCAGTCCCATGTCAGAAATTTATTTGTGCTAATCAAATTTTCAGCTACTCATTCTGTTGCAAGAAATCTCCTATAGCCAAATTTGCGTGTGTTTTCATGTATTTATGGATTAAAATCAGACCCTGCCTTTCCATTGTTGTCTGTCTGTAACCAAATTAAAAGCTTTTCCCTGAATCTTTACTGAGGCAACTTTCTAGAAAGAAACTCCCAGATTGAGCTAGGCTGAAATTTAAACACACACACACACACACTTCAGACTCACTGAAAAACTCCAAGAGAAAATAAGAATACCCAACAATCCAGACACACAGGAAAGAAACTTTCAGTTTTTACTTCCAAGTTTGGCAGCCTGGTGAACTTGAAACAGGTTAGCTATGAATAAGCATAATCAGATCTTTCTTTCTGTCCATATTTAATTCAAATGAGACAGCTCTGTGGTGACTTCTAATACAGAAAGGCCACCCACCATGGTGGCGCTCCCAGCCAATGAAGCCGGCTGGCGAAATCTTTCTTAAATGGCGCTAATCAGACCAGGGAGGCCTGCCCTCTATCCCCATCAGTATTCTATAATTCAGATGTGCTGATAACCTGAAATTGAATGTGTCAGGATGCAGACATGTGAAGGGAAGAGGGAACTCCAGGCTGGAGGAGCCGGGTGGCTGGGAGACAATGCCTGGGGGAGGGGGTTTCATACCCTCCCCTCAACCTCCCCAGGCCCCACCCCCGTAGTTGTGTTTGTGTGTGTGTGTGTGTGTGTGTGCGCGCGCGCGTGCGTGTGTGCGTGTTATTGTTCAGGGCCAGGGACAAAATGGAAGGTTTCAAGTTCTGAAATATTTATAGGGAAGCTTCGGATTTTGTATATGTTAAATGAATTAACAGACATTTTGGCTGTTGAGGGGTGAATGGTAATTTGTGATTAATTTTTTTTGGAGCCAGGGCTATTTTAAAACGTTTCTCCCACTCTCTCGTACATGAGACAGACAGACACACACACCCACCCCAGTCTGGTGAGCACGTCTCACAGGAAAGTTTAACAAAAGAGTCGCTATTGTCACTGTCCCAGCCGGCAGCAGTACAGCTGAGGGTCAGTTGCTATTTCTATTTTAAACCTTGATTTTTGCAAAGTTTGTCTTTTGACTGTTCTCATTCTAATCAGGCTTAGTTAGGGGATCCGCTCCAAGTCCACACCAGGCTGTGAGGACAGAGAAAGATAAACCGGGGGGATTAAACAAAAAGTTCTGCTCTGTCAATAGGCGTGTGTGTGTGTGTGTGTGTGTGTGTATGTGGGTGGGGGGGCAGAGACAGAGACAGAGTCGTTGGCCAGCAGTCATTAAACGGCCATTCCCTTAATTTCAAAGGAAGTGCATTTTGTCACAGAGCTGTGTATTCTTCCTCCTGCCGTGCTGGCTTCGCGTGCGATTTGTTGGCTGTGCCTTCAAGGTGCTACCTCTTCAGCCTCCCCCTTGTGCCCATGACCGTGTGTCCCTCAGAGACGGGGTACTGGCTGCTCCAGCCCTGCCATTCATCTAGCCCAAACCCTGCCCAAATGCTGGGGTGCCAGCCACCGCCAGCTTCGCTGCTGCCAGGATCCCATTCCTCTCTGACTTTGCTTGTTGATGTCTTGATCAGCTCAGATGCCATCTTGTCTCTGCAACTCCCCCCGGGTCCTCTTCCAGCCCACGTACTGCAGGTTAGGATGAAGTGTTCCCTTGGCAGTTCTCTCTTTGTGATAGCACCCAGCGTTCTCTCCTGGTTTGGAGACATCTGCATGAAACTTGTCTCTCCTACCATGTGGCGAGTCCCTGGGGGGCTGATTCGGTGTTGGGGCACCTCTGTATACCCCCGGGCTTCCCAGCATGGAGCTGGGCGGGTGCCAGGGACTACAGGCAGGAGGAGGCTGAATTGCTTGGAAGTGTGTTTCTCGAGGATTTTGAGGCCCCTAGTTAGGGCTTGCCATGTCCAGAAGAAGGGGCAAGGAGAGAAGAGGCAGACTCAGAGTGGGCAGAAAAAGTAGAGAAATACAAGTTGCCTTTTTCACCTTGGACAGACCTGGGGTCAGCTCATCATGCCCACCTCAGTCCAGGCTAGCTGTAGGTTGCAGGTCTGCTCTGCTGTTCAAGTGGGCCTGCTTTCTTGGAAGCTCAGAGATGTTCTTCCTAAGAGGCTGCTCTCTCAGCGGGTAAGGAGAAGGTCCCGGTTTGCAGTTTCTCTCTTCATCCTCATCACTGTCAGACTGACTGACACCATGTGGACTGCCATCCAGGAGGACTAAGAATGCTTCCCCGCAGTTTGGACCCAGTGGTGGCTTCCCCAAGGGAACACTTGGCATGTGTTTAATTATTCATTGGTGTTGTCGTCTGTATCTCCCTGCTCCTTGATTGTTTTGTCTTTCCCTAAAAATATTTATTTGAAATTCTGTGATCAAAGACTGAAAAAACAAAATAAAGCCGGATATTAAAATGAAAAAAAAATGTTTAGGAGGTTGGAATGTCAAGATCACTTTTATTAGAAAAGTTTACAAGGTGAAGCCACAAATTATTTACGTAAACTTCATATATCAAGCATCATACTCCCCACTGTGTTTCTGGTGAGCGATATTGGCTGGCATAACCTGGATTTAAAATACTTTCTACTTAAGACAGGACAAATTTATTTTAATTAAAATTAACGGATTTTTCTTGATCATATTTTAACACACACATACACATTCACACACATCTGTGTTCTGAATTGATAAAGAAAGAACTCTGGTTAAATAATCCACTTTTGTCTGACAACGGAATCCGTTATAGAGGTGCACATATGCAGAAAGCTATTTGGAAATGCATCCAGTAGTTGTCAGGTTTTATTATGCAGGAAGGTGTCATGTTTGTTACGAAGCTGAGTGCAGATGGCAGAGTGGAAGAAATGGATCACTAATTTTAACAATGATTAATGAACAGAGATAGAAAATGAATTACATTGGACTATCGGAGGCAAGAAATATTTTTGTGAAAATTTTGACTCATCTGCTGTGCTGTTCTCTGCAAATTATTTTCAGAAATTCTATATGTTGTCAACAGTTGACTGCATTTTCCATTACTGTCTATTTCTGTTCTTAAGTACTTTTGTGTTATTAGAGATACATAATTTCAAAATACCAATACATTCCTGATTACTTAGAGAAAATATATGTAACAGTGTGACTGTTCCATAGACGCTAGCCATAAAAGTCCTGTTTTATAATAATCTTTCATTCTTCCTCATTTTGTCACTACATTAGGAATGTTTGATAAAAAGAAGAGGGGGTGTGGGTTCTTCTAGCACATGCAGAATAAAGAAAAAATAGAAGTGAAGGTAGCAATAAAAATGTGGTCTGGTGGCTTACTGTGGTCTTAAGCTGCTGCCAGCCGTGTCCTTCTTTGTGTCCTCTGCCTGGCATCGTGGGAGGCTGGGACCTGCCCACTCTCAGGAATTAGCCTCGGTGGGCCGTGGCCCACCCTGTCCTGTCTTCTGCGGGGAAAGCCCCAGACATCCTGTGACACTGTCTTCCTTCAGACACGGGAAGTTATCACCAGTTCTTGAAGTTGTCTCAGTAATTTTTTCTTCTGATAGACCCATACTCTAGTCCTATCTCTCTGTTCCAGTGACCTTGGTATTGATAGTGAGTTTTCATGGCCTCATTTCCTTCATCAGCCTTATCAGCAGTTGTGTGTTTGTGTGTGTGTGTGTGTGTGTGTGAGAGAGAGAGAGAGAGAGAGAGAGAGAGAGAGGTCTGCAAATGAATACAGTTTAGATTTCTGCTCTTGGCTATAGGCACACATGTGTGATATCTCATATGGAAAAATGGAGAGTGATTTTTTTTCCCCCTCCTTCCCTCCCTCCATCCCTCTTTTTCTTCTTCTTCTTTATTTTTTGGTAAAGATATTAACCATCTTTAATATGTTGGCTTCAAGGCATTTTATTTTCTTGAGATCCTCAGTGATTGAGACATGATCTACTAGTGTTTGGATCCTGTATTGTAATTGGTAGGCACTTAATTTCATTCATCACGAGCCAGTGGCGACATGAGTAAATGTCAGAGTCAGCACTTCAGGATACTTGCAATTTCAGGGCGACCCAGTCATAGCTTGGCCTTGTCTCTGCAGCCCATGGTGGCACCCACCTCTCACTCACCACTCTTTAATCCTTGGCTTGGAGGTTTATTTGTATTAAAACCTTACAGTATAGCCCCTGAGGCTTCCGACAACTCCCCAGTCTTTTCCCAAGAGTGATTCTCCCAAAATAAGAGGACTGCGTGCTTCTGGGCCCTCTCAGTGAGTGCTGGCCGGCCAGGGTGTGGCTTTCACACGCGCCTGAGCTGCCTCCTGAGAGCTGCCTCGTGTCTGAACAAATGGACGATCTATAACTACTTCCTTCTCCTGAAAATGAGCTTTCCAAGTTTCCAACTTGACTGTTTTATTTATGCTCTTGACCTGTAAAAACAAGCAGGCTGTTTAAAAAGCAAAAATTACTTCCAATGATTAGAGTACTTAGAGTTGAAATAAATTGCAGAATGAAGAGGACATTCCTCGTCGCTCCTGTAGAAAATGTCGTGGAGGTTTTGCTACTTAAGGATAGTCTGTGGTTCTACATGTCAGGGTTTCCCCCGTCTCCCTGGCCTTGGGGTCCCCAAGGAAGGATTCATGTGTCTTCTTCTTTTCTTGCTTTTAGGTGGTGGAATAATCCTAGTGAACATTTAACGCATGTTTGCAAATGGTTCTAAGTCAAGTAGTTTGCATATAATTATGGTCCTGATGGGAAAACACTTTGGAAAAACAACTAGTGATACAATGCAAGTCCTGCTCAGGTTACATAGCATATGCTAAACACTGAGGAAACACACACAGTCTTTAGTGAACAAGGTAGGGAATGCTCCAGGGAGCCAATTTAGAAAGTGACTTAAGGCGAGTGTGGCTTTTCGTGTCTCTTTCTTTTGGCAAGTGTGTTGAGTAGCGGTGGTCTCTAGAATTCTCTGTAAGCCCACTGCCTGCCTGGGGTGGCCACCTTGCACAGGTCTGGACGAGGTGGGTGTCCAGAGAAGGGTGTGTTGGGTGTTCTGACCCAGTGCGAGGCTTGGTGGTGCTCGGCTAGACGGTGCACCACGGATAACTGAGCAGTGTGAGCCGTGGAGCATGGGAAGGGCACAAGCGGGGAGGGAGGGAGAATCCTACAATTCATGGATGGAGAGATCAGGAAGAATAAAAAAGAAATTGTGGATGATCCACTTAAGAGACAAGTGGCTCCTAAATATAGAGCTGTCTCTATGATTCATGGTTTGGATCGCCTTTGAGGTGGTAAGTCAGGGGGAGGGGCCCTCGGTAGGAATAATTTGAGGGTACTTGAGATTTAGACCTTTGGATCTGAGCACTAGGTAGTGAGTGGGCTCTCAGGTTATGTTTTCCTTCAAATTGAACATCTTCTCGTTATTTAACCTGTGTATGTTAATGTCTGTGTGAATCTGGCTTCTGGCTTAAGTCAGTCCCCAGCCTCTCCTCATACATGGAGAGGGGCCACAGCTTGGGGTCTGTTGGCGTGGCCCGCACATGGCCATCGGTGGAGAAGGCTGGCTCCACTAGCTCTAGAGCGGAAGTCGAAGGCAGTCTTGGTCCGGTTGGTTCTGGCTTTCCTACAGACAGCTGTTTGTCTTTCCACAGTTGTTGTCAGTCTTTTGTTTCGGTTGTAATTACCTTCATATTGATCTGAATTCACTCATCAAATCAGACCTGAAGAGTAAAATCATTTGAAAAATTATTTTAAAAATATCTATTTTAATGGGAGAATTCATCCAAGCCAACAGATGGGGACAAGTACCTACCCACACGATCGTTTGGCCACAATTGTTGGTATTTCCAGGGACCGCATATTTGAATGGGCGACACCCTGGCGTGCAAACACAAGACCCACATGCCTACATTGTGCGTTGATGCCAGTCTCTGGGCACGTGCTCTCAGTGTGCCTTTTAAGCTGCCAACCCCAGGAATATATATTTAAGTTAGACTGAGTTGAGTAATTATAATAAAATGGCCTATAGCGTGAGCTGGAGTATATTCAAGATGTCTGTCATCCTTCTATTACCTCGGGTAAATAACTGATTGACCTTTTTGGGGCTCTGATACTTTACTAATCAGAACCTGAAATCTGTATAACAACACTTCATTTACTTGATAGACAAAAGAACAATTGCACTTGAAGTAATGTGATTTCTAAATAGACACTGCCTGTCAAAAATAAATGCATTAGAAGTAAAATGTAGCTCAAGGAGACAATTAGCAAACAGAGGTGACACCGTAAACAGGTGCACCCATTATTCCCAAAGCTTGTGGCAATATATTCGCGTCTTTTAGAGTGATG
Organism: Globicephala melas; assembly: GCF_963455315.2. NCBI lineage: Eukaryota > Metazoa > Chordata > Mammalia > Artiodactyla > Delphinidae > Globicephala > Globicephala melas. The sequence continues at coordinate 20,126,115 of NC_083332.1, read as the reverse complement.
GAAGATCATGTGACGGTTTGGTGAATTATCTATCGGTATCATCTGACTGATGAAGCCGCTGCTGTTGCAGATCATTTAAAAATGCATCTCACAAATTACATGGTAGCTGGGAAAAATGCAGGGGTTTTTTTTGTTTGTTTTTTTTTAAAGAACAATGCTTTTCTAAAGCTATGTGCTAGATACGTAATTTTTTATTTGAAAAGATGGAGACCATTTCATTATGCTGGGTATACAGTCGGTTAAGGTTGTGCAAATTCATTACAATGTTTGTTAATGTATAAAACATTTTCCATTCTGGTTTTAGTGACATTGGATTTTTTTTTTTTTATAATGTGCTGTTTCTGAAACATCTGCCATCGCTTGTTACCTGTGGGCAGAGGAGAGAGAATATACTCTTTCTAAGAATGTTTATAAAATCTTTACCAAAATGGAAAGGCTTGGAAGATAAGAAGGAAAGGAGATTTTTTTCTTTTCTGTGAATTGTTAGGTTTGAATTTTCTGGAATAGGAACTTTACCATGAGACAGGCCATGGGGCCTTTCACTGGCTGCTTGGTGGGATAGGCTAAGAAGGACTAGATTTTCTCAGGCCTCTCTGTCCCGCTTCAGTGGGCTGTGCCCTCAGAGTCACACTCCTGGAGACTTTCCTCGTTATTTATTTATTTATTTATTTATTTTTGCGGTACGCAGGCCTCTCACTGTTGCGGCCTCTCCCATTGTGGAGCACGGGCTCCGGACGCGCAGGCTCAGTGGCCATGGCTCATGTGCCCAGCCGCTCCGCGGCATGTGGGATCTTCCCGGACTGGGGCACGAACCTGCGTCCCCTGCATCGGCAGGCGGACTCTCAACCACTGCGCCACCAGGGAAGCCCTCCTCATTATTTTTCATCTGTCACCTTTGCTTCTTTTGTTTGTTTTTTTTGCTATAGCATGCGGAATACTGAGGGACCCATGGCTTTGGCAGTTACTGTTTCTTCTCGTTACTAATTCTTCTTGTTACTATAAAATCACAGGAAAACAGTGTGAAGTACTTTGTGTGGCCTCCAAATCGGTGTGGCCTCCAAATCGGTCCGCCCTTGAATTTTCTTTTTTTTTTTTTTGCTGTACACGGGCCTCTCACTGTTGTGGCCTCTCCCGTTGCGGAGCACAGGCTCCTGACACGCAGGCTCAGCGGCCATGGTTCATGGGCGCAGTCGCTCCGCGGCATGTGGGATCTTCCCGGACCGGGGCACGAACCCGTGTCCCCTGCATCGGCAGGCGGACTCTCAACCACTGCGCCACCAGGGAAGCCCCGCCCTTGAATTTTCATGGCCTTCTCCAGAATAACCAGTAGCGGGAGCTAAACTTAATATGGATTGAGAGGTGACAGTTCAGTAGAATAGCAGCATTTTGATGGCACCCTATGCCCAGATGACACCACAGTTCTGTTGAATTTTTGAGACACTCTCCACATTCCGGCTGGTTTCCGGGTGGGAGGTGGCATATGCCCACTCTGCACCTCTGTCTGACTCCTCATATCCTTTTCAGTACTTTCTGAGGCATTCATTCAAGTTTCTGTCTTGGAGATGAAGAAGCAAGGATGAGACTTTGGGGGCTGCCCCGCCTGAGGAGTGGAAATAGTTTGGGCAGCTCCTTTCCCTTGCTGTCCAGAAGATGGGCTCTGAGAGGGGGTGCAGGCCTGGCTGACCTACTCTGCTCTGGAGACACAAGTCAGTTCGTCTTGTGAGTTGAGCCAACGAGAAAACCACGAGATGTGGTACACACAGAAGTACAAACGGGCCAGCCAGTGGAGTTTGTGCCAAGTGCCCAGTGCTCTTCTCCAAGGACTGGCCGAGCAGCCTCTGTGGGAAGCTTTTGGACATCAACTCATCAGAGAAGTGGTGGCCAGAAGGCTTCTGAAGGATCCGAAATCTCTAAGCACTGGAGAGGTTTCCTGATTTGCAGACATGGAAATCCTCCAGCCAGGAAAGAGCAGTTCCCTATGCTTCCTCAAAGCTGTTCTTTCTCTTTTCCCTTTGTTTTTCCTTTTAAATTAATAGACTTTCTTAGTTTTAGGTATACAGGAAAATTGAGCGCAAAGTATAGTCCTTCCCCACATTTTCTCCGATTGTGTTAGTGTGGTACGTTTGTTACAGTTGATGAGCCAACACTGATGTATTATTATCAACTAAAGCCCATAGTTTACATTAAGGGATCACTTTTCATGCTGTACATTCTATGGGTTTAGACAAATGTATACACTATTAGAGTTTCATATAGAATAATTCCACTGACCTAAAATGCCCTGTGCTTCACCTGGTCATCTCTGCCTCCCCCAAACCCTGACAACCACTGATCATTTTACTGTCTCCTTTGTTTTGCCTTTTCTAGAAAGCTGTAGACTTGGAATCATACAGTAAGAATCAGACTTTTAAAACTAGCTTCTTTCTCTTAGCAATATGTCTTTATGGTTCTGCTATGTCACTTTGTGGCTTGATAGCTCATTTCTTTTTATGGCTGAGTACTATTCCACTGTCTGGACGTGCCACAGATTGTCCATTCTCTTATTGAGAGACATCTTGGTTGATTATGCATTTTGGCAATTATGAATAAAGCTGTTATAAACATCTGTGTGTTGGTTTTTGTGTGGATGTGTTTTCAACTCTTCTGGGTAAATACCAAGGAACATGACTGGTGGATTGTATGGAAAGAGTCTGTTTAGCTTTGTAAGAAACCACCAAACTGTCAAAGTGGCTGTACCATTTTGCCTTCTCACTAGCAATGAATGAGGGTTCCTGTTCTATAGCTTTGCCTTTGGTGGTGTCATAGTTTTGGATTTTAGTCATTCTAATAAGTGATGGTATCTCATTATTGTTTTAATTTGCTTTTCCTTAATGACATATGATGTCCAGCATCTTACGTGCTTCTTTGCATCTGTAGATCTCCTTTGGTGAGGCATCCAGATATTTTTGCCCATTTTAAGTGGGCCGTTTGCTTTTTATTGTTGAGTTGTAAGAGTTTTTTTTAATATTTTGGACACCAGTCTTTTATCAGATATGTTTTTAGCTGAGATTTTCTCCCAGTCTATGGCTTGTCTTATTCTCTTAATGTTTTCCCTTTGTAACACCTGTGGGAACTCAGCCACGTCAGCCAGTAGCCTATATTCTCATAGGGCCAAACAGAGTCATCTTACATTTGGGACCTGAGGTTTTAGGACACGTGAAATCAAAGATGCACATGCGGTATGTCTTCATCTATGGTCATGAACTCACACACACACACACACAGACATGCACGGAAAAGAATAGAAAGAAATACACCAAAATATCGACAACAATCCTACCAGCTGATAGAATTATGTTATTTTTTCTTTGTAGTATCTCGATGTTGCAAATTTTCTAGAAGTGAGCACATATTACTTGAATAACCAGTTTTATAAAACTAAAAGTAAATGAACTGAAAAAGGCAACACCTGTAAAGGAGATCCCACAATGGTTCAGGAAGAACTTGTGTAACTTTGATTTTGATTTCAGAGAATATCTATGGAACCAACATTTCAAGTGACATTGATGATGATACATTTTCTCTAAAACCCTGCTTCAGAAAACAAGTGAATTTTTATGATGGCGAAATTCGGCTGTCAGAAGGCCTGATTTTTTGCTCAGGCTGAAATCGGCACTGTACAGTATAAACATAATGCAAGCCACACGTGCGAACCTGTATACAGCTTTATATTTTCTATAAGGGAAAAGAATATAAAAAAAGAATGTGTATATACACACACACACACACATATATATATATAACTGAATCACTTTGCTGTACAGCAGAAATTAACACAACATTGTAAATCAACTAAACTTCAATTAAAAAATAAATAAAATAAAATAGAAACAAAACAAGACAAAAAATGTTTTCTAATAGCCACATTAAAAATGGTAGAAAGAAACAGGGGAAATTGATTTTAAGACTAAATTTTGTTTAATTCAGTGTATCCAAAATATTATCATTTCAACATGTAAAAAGTGTAAAGATATAAATGAAACATTTTACATTTTTCCAAAAGTGATGTGTATTCTAGGCTTACAGCACACCTCACTTTGGGCTGGTGCATGTCACGTGCTCGGGAGGAACTTGTGGTCAGAGGCTGCCAAGCTGGACAGCGCAGCTGTTTGTGATGGCTGAATATTCAGGCATCATTTACCAGGCAGAGTACAGAGTACCTGAACAGCAACATCACTCGCAGAAAGTATAGAGGAAAGAGAAAACAGGCACTTTGTGTTTTCTAGTTCTTTCACATTTTTTTCTTCAAGATAAGCTACTTCATAGATACCTTGTGATCTGATGATGGTATGAAATGTCTTCTGTAAAGGGATAAATATTTTTAATACATGTGGTGACACAATATACCAGAAAGCGTTTACAATTCGGGGGACTTTTTTTTTTTTTTTTTTTTTTTTTTTGCAGTACGCGGGCCTCTCACTGTTGTGGCCTCTCCCGTTGCGGAGCACAGGCTCTGGACGCGAGGCTCAGCTGCCATGGCTCACGGGCCTAACCTCTCCGAGGCATGTGGGATCCTCCCGACCGGGGTGCGAACCTGTGTCCCCTGCATCGGCAGGCGGACTCTCAACCACTGCGCCACCAGGGAAGCCCCAAAAATTTGGGCGACTTTTTTTCTTCTTTTACATACCTCCTACTCTGGGGGACACAGTTGTCTCAAATTTGCCATCCTGTAGAATCTTTTTTTTTTTTTTGAATTTTATTTTATTTTTTATACAGCAGGTTCTTATTAGTTATCTATTTTATACATATTCGTGTATATATGTCAGTCCCAATCATCTTATAGAATCTTGAGCTGATGTGGGATCTGCCTTCTCATGGATGGGATGAGACTGGGGCCAAGTTGGGCAAAGACATAGGGGTGAGGGTTAGGTACTGGCTCTCAGAGAAAACAGCCTCCAGGAAGAACTGGGGTGCCATCCTGCACCGGTTCAGGCTCTGGGACTCCACCAGCGTGGCAGCTTGGCACCATGTCCAGTGACGCAGGTCTTGAGCCTTGTGGGAAGTGCATGCATCTGGTCTGTGCCTCCTAGCCTGAGCACACTAGCCTAGAGGACAGGTTCTCCTTCTCTGCCTTGCCCTGGGTCGGAATCTCCCACCTTGGGGTGAGGCGTAGGAATCCATGTGCAGAATGGTGCCAAGGCGTGGGTGTGCTCCTGAGGGCATGTGGGGCCATGGGTGTCTCTGACTAGTGGACACCAGGCAAGCTTGGCTGCTTTGGAGACGGGGCTCTCCAAGGCCACGGGGGAGAGATGTTGTCTGGTACTGGGAGACAGTGGGGCACAGTGGCTCCCATGGTCATGAGCTCTTAACCTTGGGCAAATTACTTCGTGCCTAGTGCCTCAGTTTCCCATCGGTAAATGAACATGATAATGGTACCCACCTCACTGGGTTGTCATGAGGGTCAATGTTGTCATGAGGGACTCTGGCTGGCACATGGTAAGTGCTCAGTACATGTCAGTTGTCCGTCTTACGAGTTCAGGAATGGTTAGGTCAGTGAACAAGTCCCTTCAGAAGTGGGGTGTGTGTGTGTGTGTGTGTGTGTGTGTGTGTGTGTGTGTGAACGTATTCCGGCCGTTTCCTGGACTGTATTTCTTTAAGGGCTCATGCACTCCTGTCTCCTTCCTGCACCATCAGCCTGGACTGAATCGCCAGCAAGGATCTCTTCCTTCTCCCTTCACTTTCCCTCTTTCCTTTTCTCCTTCTCAGGGCTGTTTTGACTATGAATTAATTGTAGGTTGGGGGACTTGCAAGCAAAAATCAAAGCCAATAAACTTCAAAAGGATGGGGAGGACCAGGGCCACCGGGGGAGTGCAGAGGCTGACAGGGGCTCTTGGGACTGCGGGGTAATGTGGTGGGGGCTTTCCATGTCCCTTCAAAGGGGACACCAAGTGTTTCAGATTGTCACTTAAAAGCTCAGATGCGAAACTTTGGAAATCTGGGTGAGAGGCAATGGTTTCCAAAACAGCTATTTTTATCTTTTGCCAGCAAGCATGAGCCCAGTGGAACGTAAAGTTAAACTTGGAATTTCTTGGCAAGGGTTAATAATCAATGTAGATCTCCTAACAAAGGAGATGCTGCCTTATTATACTGGGAAAGTTTTTTTTCTTAACTGTCAGTGAAGCAGTACTAATTATTACTCCAGTGTAAATGAGGTCATTTCCTATTAAGAGAACAAAATGCTTAGCCTCGCCTTGCCAATTCATACCAACTATTTTTCACACATACTCAGCTTTTTAGTTTTTTTTTCTAAATTTTGATAAAATCCATTCATTTGTATTAGAAAAGTGTAAACCATCGCAATAATAGTTGCCCATGATTACCCAGATGAGCTTTTGTAATGTGTGGGTTGTTTGAATACCATGTGTTAGCTATGGAACAATTAGGCAGCTGAATGGATCTTTAAAACAATCAGATACTTTTATCTCACTGAAAAAATACATTCCTTGGATGTGTACTGTTAAACCGTAAATTCCGGGGAACATTAAACTCACGTCACGAGGAGAACTTTCGGATATATGTTGATCAAGGACAAAAAGACATCCAAATATCTTGTCTTCATGTTTTCATTTTTTTATGCAAGCAAAAAGATTTAAGGAATATTGTAGCAAACAAAGGGTAATTGTTTTAGCCCAGATGTTGCTTTTGCACAACAAGCAGGTTACAATGTTCCCACAGAGCTGATGAGCCCAATCAGGGAAATGATTAAAAATTGATTTTGTCCCTGTAATTACAGTATGTAAACTACTTAGCTTGGATTGCAAAGGAAGTGATTTTCTAATTACGTATATACTCTGGTGTCTAATGATTGGTTTTTTGAAGTAATGAAGAGAGAGCACTAACGACTCCTTGGTGTTCTGTTGTTTAAGAAAGACCATCTTTAGAGTAAGCAGCAACAGACAAAGAGTTTAAATTGAATTTTCAACACTGTTAATGTGCACATGGATTTGTTTATTAAAGAGACAGGGAAGTAATTTGATTGGCTCTGAGCATCTTGGCTTTTTTTCATGCTAAAGCATGTAAAAATACATGCACCGGGTCGCAAGCTGATGGGAAGAGCCTCTCCACTCCTCTTTTATCATCCCAGCGCCCGGGCTGATATCGCGGGCTCTCAGGTTCCTGTGAGCGTCTGATGTCTGTGTATCCTGAAAGCATTTAGATCGAACAGGTATCAAATAGCTTCTCCATCAAAGTTACCTTTGTTTTAAAATGAAAGAAGAGGCTTCCTTTGGAAGCATGTCTGGGCAGCCCAACGCACTCCGTGTTATAATATTTCAGTTGTGTCCTGTGATGCTGGGCTCTGCATCAGGGTGGCAACTGCCACCCCCCACCCCAAATGTACGTGCACAAACACACAGACACATGCACACACACTCACACAGGTGCCAGCCCTGTATGTGGAGGCCCGACTGAGGTGGGTTAGTTGTGGGACCCCATGGGGTGGGCTGATGGGGTTTAGGAAAGAGCTGGCTGAGTTCCGAGCGTTCCTCCACTGCTGTGAGACACTTTGTGGCTGTTGAATAACAGCTCCTCAAGCACCTGTTCTGGCAGAAGTTAGAAGAGGGCAGTGGCTCCAAGGTGACCCCGAGAGCAAGCGTGTGGTGAGGCCAACAGATCAGGACACACTGCCATTGAAAAGATCTTTTGTTACTCATAGTTCTTAAGGGGAGGGGGCATGCCATGCCATGCAGTGCTGCCCAGGGGAGCATCAGGGTTGGTCAGGAAGAAGAAGGAGCGAGGGGAAATGCGGTTTCTGAGAGAAAGGTGCGGCAAGGCAGGGTAAGCAGACTTAGGATTGGCTAGTCAGATAATTTTAGTAGGCTCCGGGGCTCCGGGGCTGTCTCGGGTTGTCTGGTACCTGACCCTGAGGCAACTAGGGCAGGGGGACAGTGGTCCAGAGTGTGAGAGCCTGATACAGAAGGTTGTTGGGGCATGGGCTCTGGATTGGTTCGTTTGCAAATGAAAGATGTGCTCCCAGGGGAGTCATTTGCTATCTCTGGGAATTGGCTAGTTCTGGGAGCGGCTGTCCCTGCAGGGTCATCAAGACCCCAGATGTCAAAGCATCAGAAACATATGGTTACTGCACCTGAGCCCTGGGTAAGGGCTGATTTGGGAGTGGTGATCTGTGCCACCAGAGTGGCGGGCCAGGATGAGCACAGGGTGACTCTGGGCCCCCGTTATACCTGACGTCCTACTTGGCAAGTCTCACTGGCTGCACACAAAAGGCATCCTGAATCTGCTTGCTTCTCCCCATCACTGCGGCTCTCAGCCCAGGTCAGGTCAGCCTCCTCTCTCACCTGGACAGCTGCAGCAGCCTCCCCAGTGCTCTGCGTGCCTCCACTCTGGTCCCCTCTTGCCTGTTCTCCCCACAGCAGCCAGAGTGATTCTTGCACAATGTAAATCAGATCGTGTTATTCCCTTGCTCAAAACCCACCAATGGCTCAGAATAAAGTCCATATTTCTTACCGTGCCTGCTGAGGTATTTGGATCCTAAATAGCCCACCCTGTCCCATTTTCCCGTGCACTGTCCATGCCCTGGCTCCGTGGGTAACACACCAGCTCCGTCCTACACCATGGCCTTTGCATTCACTGTTTGCTCTGCTTATAAAATTCTTCCCCAGCTGTTCACAGGGCTCACTCCCTTACTTCTTTCTGGTCCCTTGTCAATGTCACTTTTTTAGCGAGGTCTCCTCTGATTACCTTATCTAAGGTAGTCTCTGTCACTGTTCGTCATTTCCCCAGCTTTATTTTTTCTTCTAAGAACTTATTATTCGCTAACATTATATTTTAATTGTCACTGCTCACTAAGACATAAGTTTCGCACAAGCAGAAATATTGCATACCACCGGGTCCCTGGAAGCTAGAAGTTAGGAGACGCGGGGGGCACTTGACAGGTGAGGGGTGAATGAGGGACTCAGTCCCTGAGGCTTTTCCCAGGTAGCTTTCCTCACCAGGAAGCCTCTCCTGTTGGGAACTTATGGGGGTGGTGAGGGCTGTCACTGGGGCTGTGTTCATCCCTCAGAGTCTCGGAGAAGGAAAGCGCGAATCACTCAGTGCTTTGGAATGGAACTTCCAGGTCCATTCAGAGGAGCCACCGTGTTTTGGGCAGGGTCCTTGTCCCTAGCGGGTCTGGAGAGAATATTAAGTACTGAGCTGGGAGGGGCACCCAGACGCTCGGAAAGGGTGATGTAACCCCAGCTAGTGTCCCTTGGAGAAGAGGCTCGAGCACCCCTCTGTGTGCCCCTCCAGACGGAGGAGAGCCCGCTGCCCAGGAGAGCAGGTTCAGAGGTCTTGGCCCTGGACGACTGGGGTGTAATGTTCAGACAGCTCCAGACATGTCTCCTGTTAGCTGCACCCTTTTCCAGACAGAGGGCTGAAGGAGTTCTGCTGTCTCTGTCTCTGAATCCTTCTTTCCTAACTCTTGTCTGGAAGGAAAGCAGTTGATCTCCACTCCCATCTACCCCGGACTGCCCAGACTCCTCAGCAGACAGCTCTGCTTCTGCTGCTGAGCCTCCAAGTGACCCCTGAGGAGGGTGATGCCGTCTCTCTAGGAATATACTCCGTCTCCTGCAGGGGAGCCTCTGGAGCAGAACGGGGACCAGGGGAGGGGTGATGTGAAGCAGCCCTTCCTTCTTCCTTCCATCCTCCTTTTGCTTCCCTCCATCTCTACTACTTCCCTCCCTCCCTCCCTTCTTTTCCTTCCTCTATCCATCTCCATCCCTCATCTATCCTATTGTCCTTCCACCTTCCCCTACTCCCTCCATCCTTCCTTTCCCTCTTTACTTCCTTCCCTCCCTCGCACTCTCCCTTCCACCCCTCCACACAACATTTACTGAGCTCCGAGCCCTCTGCCAGAAGTTAGGGACTAGAAGGTGAATGGGACGTAGCCCTTTCCCCATGTGCTGTGGGGTGACCTAGGGACTCCCCTCAGCTTGCTGCCTGGTGCTTTGTACCGGGCCCTCAGCAAATGGTAACTCTTGTTGTCACTTGTATGACTTTCCAGTTGTCATGGTGTAGGGTGGGCGACAGGTGTGTAATGACCACGGGAAGGCAACATGTTTGCCTAGAGGAAGGATCTTTTGTGGTCAACTCGGGGCTCATTACAGAGGCACTGTTGATGGGGAGTGTGTGGCATCTTTGTTCATCTCCTGACTCGCCAACGGCCTCTTCCCTCAGCGCCTTTGTGCCTGAGTATGGGAGGCTGGGCTCCTGGCATGCCAAGGTTTCCCTGGCTCTGCTCAGAGCTGCCTTGTCTCCCCTGGGAGAATTCATGAGGGAGGGGCATGCCTTGTCCCCTAGTGGGGGCCCAGCGGATTCACAGGGATGCCGCAGTGCGGGCTCACTGTGTGCCAGGACGGGCAAGAGCTGCCTGGACCACCTCCCACTTTTTTCCATCTCTGTCCCCCATGTCTTCCTGTCCTCTCCACCCCACTCCAAAGTCCCTCTCTCAGAGCTTTCCATCCCCTCTCCTCCCCTCCCCTTCCTCAGAGGGGCCTTGGAAGTGCCTCAGGCTATAAGCAATCCCTCCTTCCCCAGACCCCCTCAGTGCTCCCTGCTTTCTCTCTCCTGCCTCTCCAAGTCGCAGCCACCCTGCACTCCTTGCTACAGCCCCATGTCAGGATCGCTGAACCTTTGCCTTCCCCTTACCTCCAGCCCTGTCTCCCTCGAGGCCCTGCCTGCAACTGCTGAAGGGCTCAGCTCGCATGCCCTCCCTCCCTCCTTGGTGCCCCTCCGTTGGCCCCCTCTTGGCAGGCTCCCTGGCCCGCCAGACTCTTCACATGGTGGGCCATTTCTGGATCCCATGGCAGATCCGCTTGCCTTTGGCCAACCCCAGGGCTTGGCACACAGAAGGTCTGAGCCACTGACGGAACAGGTCTCCTAAACTCATTCGCTCCCTGGGGCTGGTGGCTGAGAATGACTGCATGTGGGCCTTCCCTGCGTTTTAAAGGGGAGTCAGGGTTTATCAATGTAGTGGATGGGATTTCAGGCATTTTTTTGGGGAGGTGGTTGCTACCCAAACCCCCTTGACTCATGCCATGCTTTTCGCTGCCTTTGTGATCTGCCCCCTCCCTCCCCTCCTCTGATCTGGTGGTACCTGCACCAAACTGGACTTCTGGGCAGTGTCTCCTGGGTGGCGCCCCTGCCCTGGCTCCTCACTGTGGGGTCCCTGTGGAAGGCAGGGATGGGGGGGGCCTCAAGTCAGGGACCTTTTTCTGGTTATGTTACTGCATTATCTCTCAGTGCGAGTTACTTACTTGCACCAGAAGAGCTGTTACTGCGCTGCCATCTTCCTTCCTCCCCATCCGAATCAAGAACATCAGTGTCTGATGTGGTCACCTTTGCCCGACTTGCAGTGACTGTAATGACATCAGACATCAGGAGCCCCTCCTATTTCGACTGGCTCACAAAGGCACAAATGGCACTAACTAGATTTCCCTTCCTGACGTTCCCATTCCAGCAGGAAGCTTGTTAGGCAAAACTTCCCAGGCAGGTGGCCACCTTTGGGCAACCCCCTAAGCACTCGGGGGACCCCTTACAAGAGCACAGCTCCAACACAGCCTCAGGGCTGTGCTGGGGCCTCGAGTGATTGAGGACCCCAGGCAGATTGCAGGAGCCGGAGGTCTGATCAGTGGTGTGAAGCCAGAGGACAAGCAGGGGTGGGACTTGCCCAGTGAAGTCTCCCCGTGTTCTCCCTGTCACTGGAATTTACAAGGCTTCTAAGTGAACAGCCCCTGGAGAATAGTCCTCAAATTTTGCAAGCCATGAGCTTGGATATAAAATCTAAGTCTGTCCTCCACCTCCTGCTAAGCGTTAGGAGCCTTGTGAGCAAATTAAATCTTCGTGAAGCCACGTCGGGTGCTGGACGCCTGTTCTTCTCCGCTCTGGTAGAACCTAGGAAAGCATAGCATTGAGCGCATGTTTTACATTGCCTAGAGTTTCATGTTGAGTGACACAGAAAAAACAAAATGCAGAAGATAATCTGATTGAGGAGAGAGAGAGACTTGTAATCTCTGTCCTCGTTACAGATGGTTGAGATGTAGACTTTTGCTTTCTGTCTCAAGATAGGCAGGTAGGGCTTCCCTGGTGGCGCAGTGGTTGAGAGTCCGCCTGCCGATGCAGGGGACACGGGTTCGTGCCCCGGTCCGGGAAGATCCCACATGCCGCGGAGTGGCTGGGCCCGTGAGCCATGGCCGCTGAGCCTGCGCGTCCGGAGCCTGTGCTCCGCAATGGGAGAGGCCACAACAGTGAGAGGCCCTCGTACCGAAAAAAAAAAAGATAGGCAGGTAGAAATTTGTTTACAAATAGCGGTGTCCCTGTTACACTTTGAGAAAACACTTCTAGCACACACTCAGCAAACACCTTTTTGGTTGCCAGAAATCAATCTTGGAGTTGGATAGAGTGTTGAAATCCGTGGTTTGATGTTCAAATACCTTGGTCTGGGGCTGCCACCACGTGCTCTCCGAATGCATCTTCTGATGCATTTGCAGACACATCCTTAAATCTCTACCGGAATTCTACTTCTACAATATCAGAATGTACAATTTTTCAAGAGGGAATGTTTGCTTGCCCTATTAAGTCCTTTCTGTAACATGGTAAAACAAATTTGATTCTGCACTGCACTGGCTCCAAGCTGGAGATCTCAGACTGAGGCTTGGCCTTGATCACCCCAACTGACGCTCTAGAACCACTGTGGTGGGCATCTCGGCTTTCCCTCTGGGCCCCTGTGTCATCCTGCTGCTTTTCTGGTCTTGGTTCAGAAAGAGGACTTTGATGACACACAACACTCCTGACCCCTGGGTCAGTTGCAGATTCCTGGTCTGGACCCATTGAAAGCTGCTCTGGCCACTGAACCAGGCATAGCCAATTGAAATTTGGGCGAAATTGTGTGTGGTCTACTGTAGGGGGCTCCTTAAATTAGGGAGCGAAAAAGAACCCCTGAGTACCTTCTCAGTTCCTCACTTTTAGAATTCCAGAGAGAGAGGGAGGGAAAGAGAGATAGAGAGAGAGGAGGGGGGCCTTACGTGCTCTTATTTCTTCTTCCATCCCACCTAGAGAAGAGATGGTTAGATGCCCCACCCCATTCTCTTTATGCAGGTGGCAATTTCCCATTAAAAGAAGCTGAGCAGCTGCATAGCACAGGGAGATCAGCTCGGTGCTTTGTGACCACCTAGAGGGGTGGGACAGGGAGGGTAGGAGGGAGACGCAAGAGGGAGGGGTTATGGGGATATATGTATACATATAGCTGATTCACTTTGTTATACAGCAGCAACTAACACAACAATGTAAAGCAATTATACTCCAATAAAGATGTTAAAAAAATAAAAGGTTGAATTAGACTATGTAAAAAAAAAAAAAAAAAAGAAGCTGAGCAAATTTGGTTTATTGCAGCAAAGGTCACATAGTTTCCAGTTTTAAAATTGCTCAATGAATTGGGGCAGTGGGGGCTATTGAATGTTTTTGACTCTCTCAACTAACCCAGCAAATTGTTACCTTGGCTGAATGCTGTCTACCTGTCTTATTGGAGTCGATGTGTCCGACACTGAGAATTTCTAACAGGTCTTATCTTTGCAGTTCCTGACCACCACGGCTTTAAGAATATCCACCAGCTACAAGGGAGCTCCGTTGCTTTCAGACTTGCCCGGTAAGGAACATTGTTTTGTAGTTTGTTGAAGTGGTGTCTGCCTGTGTCTTGTCGGGGAGCCAGACTGCCCTCTTTGGGTTGTGGGTCCCTGTGCTGGATAAGAGTTCTCCCAGCTACTCCCTTGCCTCTTTGGACAGAGGCTGGGCTTTGGAGAAGCTTCCAGATTCAGAGGTCTCTGGGATCCAGCATGGGCCCCAGGTCTTCTGGATGTGATGACTATGTGATGTCAACATGTGCTCAGAAGTTCTCAGATTGGGGTCACAGATGGGGCAAAGCCCTGCAAGGTTGGCTTATCGCTGTCTTGTGTGACATCCTGGAGGGTCGCTGTCTGCTGGCTGGCAGCGGGAACGAGAGCTGGTGAGCTGGTGGGACGGCTGCCCAAAGCCAGGCAGCCCCTCCAAGCACCGCCCAGGGCCTGTCTCCCCACCACTCAGCATGTGGTTCTGCGGCTTGGCCCAGTCTTGGAGGAAACCTGTCTCCGAGTGGCTCCGTGCCTGTCACCTCAATCAGACTCAAGATCATGAACTCAGTCATGGAGTGTTTTCCCCACACTGAAGCTAAAAACTTAACATAAGAAGGGGCAGCGCTCGTATTTGATGTCTGCAACCTCCTCCTCGGAGGCTGCCCCTGATATCTCTGTAAACTCACCCTCAGATCTAATTAGCCAAACCCACCATCTCCTGACCATGGGCCTCAGAGGTCACTACATAAACCGGGGAAATTGATAGTGGAATTACGCACTTAGAAATTAATTTTGCCTTGTACTGAATATATATTTTTATTGGGACTTTATCTTGTTGAAAAAGTGCTTACTTCTGATTTTGTGGATATTACTGACCGTGGATTACTTTTATTTTGGTTTTTACACAACAGTTATGTTAGAAATTTGCTGTTTTATTCTTACCTTCTTAGTAAAAATCCTTTTATCACACAATGGGTAATTTATATCCATTACCAGGCCTTTCAATCCTTTTCAGTGGGGCTGTCAGCGCCGTTGGCACAGTAATGATTAATGTGATCTAATAATAGTGTGCCATTATATTACCTTAGTAAAACATGTACCAACATCCTATTCGGATCTACCAAATTCATAGCTTCCTATAATATTTTTGTTGAAAGACAGGATTACTATTTTTCAAAGCTGATTTTTTCCCCTTTAACATATTTAATGAAATTCACAATTCTTTGCCTTAGTAATCCGGGCATTTGATTGGGCTCGGTGGGTGAATTTGACAGCTGTAGGCACTGTTGTGATTTGTCAGGGAGAGGCTGGACAGTCCCAGAGATCGGCCAGAGAGATTATTGTGTTTTTGTTGGGCCTGGGTTGTTTTGCCTTGAAGAAAAAAATGGCTGGATTTCCAGTCCCTTCTGACGTGTAATAAGGAAAGTGTGTTTTAGATCGAAAGGCAAAAGAGCAAGTAATTTGGCTCAAAGACTCCTCTCTTTCCTGCCCTGTTTTTTCCTCTCTTGTCACCTGCCTCGGTCTGCTGGTGAACAGGACGGGCCGCACAGCCAGTGGGAGCAGCTTCAGACCCGGTTCCCGGAAATGCTCCTTCTCGACGCATCCTTTTTTCTTGTAGCTTTGGCTCAGCTTCTCAGGAGCTGAGATGGGGTTTCTCAGCAGGGCACTGCTGACATTCTGGGCTGGGTAATTCTTTGCTGTGGGGCCACCCTGTGCAAGGTAGGATGTTTACAGCATCCCTGGCCTCTGCCCATTGGGTATCAGTTATGAATCCCTTTCCCCCGTTGTGACAACCAAAAATGTCTCCTGAAATTACCAAATGTCTCCTGGGAGGCACAGTTGTCCCTGCTTGAGAACCACTGGTCTAGTGTGATAGGAATATAAGCAGATTTTTTTGCAGTGTGGGGGGAATTCCAGTTGGAGTTCCAGAGTTTCCCGGTGCTTCCTGGGACATCTTTGGCTGTGGGAGAAAAGATATGTGGATGATGGGTACACACTGCATCCTTTTCCTGGCTGAAATGCAGCCCTCTTACTTCTTTCTCCCCCCGACTCTGTCACAGAACCTGGCCTGAATGAGGGCCTGAATCTTAGCTTCTTCCACTTAAATCCCATTATAATCATGCTTGTGATTGATAACATTCCACCTTTTCAAAGATCTTTAAAATCTGTGTCAACCAAGGATGACATTATTGTAGTGCCGGTGAGATGTATTCAAACAATTACACACTCAGATCGAAGTGGGAAGGTTTGTCCTTTTATGCTCGTGCCTCTGTGATGTGGCTTTCACTAGCACCTCAGCCCCCATGGCCCCAGAAACCTTCAGCAGGAAAATGCACGGGAAGAAACAGGTTTTGCCCTTGTTACCACTCAGCTCTGAAAGCAGCTTGAACATTTGGGCTTCTTAAGGCTAGAAGCTGGGGGACGAAGGTGAGGTTGTCGAGCGCAGGGGAGAGAGAGAGAGGGAAAAAGAGAGAAAGAGAGGGTGAGGGAGGGAGAGAGAGAGAGATCCTCGTTTTTGATTCAGAACAAAAATTACTGCTGCAACATTGGCTCGAAATATGCAATCAACTGAAATCAGGAAAAGTATTTTGAAAATTTATATTGAAATACTTGAATCTAGATATGTGTGCACCCACATACATGTATATATTTAAAATCAAGTATAGAGAAGACGAGAAATAAAGCTTTTGTCATAAAAATACTGCCTGTAGTATTTGCCCTCAAATGATCCTACCACAATGGAATACATTTTTGTACTGTTGGCATTTCCATAGAAGACACTTTTGTTTGTTTCTACAACTGATCCTTGATGATAACAACAAATGAGGAAATGGCTCTGATTTACCTTTGTGTTAGAGGATTTCAAATGCATTGTGATGTTTGGTGCAGGAATCATTTTTGGTGACCCACTTCTTTACTGGTTTCTGGTCTGTCTCCCCTACTACAGTGTAAGCCTAGAAAGAGTAAGGACTTGCTGTATTTTGTTCAGTGTTATTTTCCTAATTCCTGGAATGGTACTTGATATGCAGTAGGTTCTCAATAAAATTTTGGTGACAGGAAGGATGGATAGGTGGATACCTGGATGGGTGGATGGATGTGCAGATGAGTGGATGGGTGCATGGGTAGATGGGTGGTTGGATAGGTGGATGGGCAGATGGATGGGTGGACGAGTGGATGGGTAGATGGGTGGATGAGTAGATGGGTGGATGGATGGGTGGATGAGTGGATGGATGGGTGGATGAGTGGATGAGTGTATTGATGGATGGATGAGTGGATGGGTAGATGGATGGGTGGCTGAGTGGATGGGTGGATGGATGGGACTCTATCTCAAACCCTAACAGAATCTTAGAATGGTAGACCCAGTGGTTCAAATGAAATCCCACTTTTTACCATCTCTTCATCCCTGGCCCCCCCAAACATTTTTTTTTACAACCAAATGGTCAGTTATAGAAAGTTATTCTTATTATCGCTTCTTTTCAATCAGGTTTTTAAAAAATGCCTAGGATTGTGCCAGACTGTCTCTGTAAGTTGAAACCACATGGATGCCTTGCTATAAGAGTATCTTTAAAAATCCACCAGGGAATATACACAAATGACTGGGATGGAAGTCATGGAGGCAGAGTAGGGGAAGGTGACCTCTTTCACAGTGAGACATGGACATGGAATTTATGAGGCTCAGAAGACTCTCTGTTCAGATGACTGGTTGTCTGTCTCCTGGGCAAATCTCTGTAATTTATAGTGTATTTCATGTTCTTGTAGAGGCTGTTGTGTGTTCTCTTCAGCCCTGCTATCCTGGATCTCTTTGGGACTCGACAATGCTTAGCTACATGGGCTCAGCCATCTTGAGGAGATGGGCTGAGGCTCCTAAGTCCCAGCATGGTGGGTACCAGTCTATTGGAAAATGTATTCCCAGTGATGAGGATAAAAAGTTGCCCCACGCTTGACTTTAAAATTATTGCATAATGGACATCATAGAGGCACCAGTAAGAAAATAATAAAGAAGAGAGAGATAAATGACCTCTAAACCTGGCAAAGGTATGGACTCTGGAACCACATTTCCTGGATTGAATCATCGCTTCACCACTCACTAGCTATATGAGCACATGTCAAGGGATTACCCTTGTTGTGCCTCTCTTTTCTCATCTGTAAATTGGGAATGACAGTAATGACAATGTAGTAGATTATACAAGTAATTTATGTGATGTGCTTAAAATACTGCCTCCTGGCTCAAAGTAGGCAGTTAATAAATGTGTGTTGCTGTTATTAGTAGTATTTTCATTTTCTCTGTTTAGTCACCTTTTCCCCTTTCTCTGTCTTTATTCAAGATTAAGGAAAGTATAGGCCATTTTCAGATAATTAGCCTTCCCCCCTCAGACTCATACCAGAGCTAAGAGCCTGGAGAAGTTGCCAGGCATGCGGTCTTCCTGGCACCCCTGGGGACCGTGGTTAGCAAGTTCAGAGAACATCAGAAAGGGTGGTGAGTTTCCTAAGTCAGCTTCCCCATCCCATTTCCTTTGTGGAAGGAGAGTTGTTGACACACCACTGGGATTTACTTGGTGTTTGGGGCGTGCATTCCTGGGATGGATGCCACGTGGTCATGGTGGGTGGGGACAGCCAGCTCTTAAAAGGGAGTGGAGGTTCTTGGCTTTTCTCCGCCACCCCATGCAAGTGAGACTGCTCTGCATCATGGCCCAATCTTGTATTTTTAGCATCCACTGAAATTTAATGTTTTGCTTTTGGTTTATTATGTATGCAAGTATCTTGCTGATAAATTACATGTGTAATTGTACCATCGGAACCACTGCTAGTCAGCGACAACATATAATTAAACTCACCCTTGTAGTCATTGAACTTTTCCATCCCTGACAAGATCACTGACCACTCCAAGGAGGGTTTGCCTCCACGTCTGAGCCGGTGTGGCCTTGCCCCCTCCCTTTCTCACGGCCCTCCCCTCACCGTGCACCCCAGGGTGTGCCCTCACACGTGCAGAGTGGACTTCCTTCAAACAGCGCTGAGCCGGAGGGAGGAGAGGCTTGGGCTCTAGGGCCTAGAATGCCTCTCTCTCTAGTTTTGTGTCTATACCCAGATGGTTATTGGCCCCAGAGTGGGTGCTTGGTAAAGACTTGAATGAATAAGTCTTAGAAATCTCTTCATTTGCCTGTAAGCCCTCTTTTCACTTGTAACCCCGATACCCTTCCACTCATCTTCCTTTTTCAGGTGATGTCTATTGTGCTGCTCTTATGCCGTATGCCAGGGGCTAGTAGACCACAGCCACAGTGGGTCACACTTGGCACACTGCCTGTTTTTTTAAAACATTTAGAAATACTTTAAAAATTGTGACAAAATGCACACAACATAAAATCTATCTTGACTGGTTTTAAGTGTACAGGTCAGTGGCGTTAAGTACATTCACGCTGTTGTCAACCATCACCACAGTCCCCCTCCAGAAATTTTTCATTTTCCCCAAATGAAATTCTATACCCATTAAACATTCTTTTCTCTCTTCTCCCCCATCCTCTGGCAGCCACCCTTCTACTTTCTCTTTGTGAATTTGACTACCCTATAGCTACCTCATATAAGTAGAATCAAACAGTACTTGTCATTTGCTGCTGGCTTATTTTGCTTAGCATAATGTCCTCAAGGTTCATCCATGTTGTAGCAGGTGACAGGATTTCCTTCTTTTTTAAGGCTGAATAATATTCCAGTGTGTGTTATCCGTTCATCCATCAATGGACACTTGGGTTGCTTCTACCTCTTGGCTATCGTGAACGATGCTGCTATAACCATAGGTGTACAAATATTTCTTGGCGACCCTGCTTTCAATTCTTTCCAAAAGTGGAACTGCTGGATCATATGGTAATTTTATTTTTAATTTTTGGAGGAACTGCCGTATTATTTTCCATAGTGGCTGCACCATCTTACACTCCTACCAAGAGTGCACAAGAGTTCCAATTTTTTCACAACCTCGCCAACACTTATTTTCTGTTTCTTTTTGATGGTAGCCATCTTAATGCATGTGAGGCAGTATGTCATTGTGGTTCTGCCTAGTTTTGCAAAAGCAAAGAATGGCTTTTACATTTCTGAATGAATGAAAAAAATCAAAAGGAAAACAATGTTTTGGGACACATGCAAATTACATGAAATTCAAATTTCAGTGTTCATAGATACAGTTTTCTTGGCACACAGGCAGCCCACTCATTTACGTATCATCTGTGGCTGCTTTCACACTATAGTGGCAGAGTAGGGCAGTTGGGACAGAGATTGTGTAACCCGAAGAGCCTAAAATATTTCCCACCTGGTCCTTTACAGAAAGCATTGGTTAACCCTGCCCTGTGGTCAGAACTTGGGACCCCATATCTTGTTTAATCCCCTCCGCAGCCCACTTTGCGAAGAAAGTGAGGCGCAACAAAGGTAACTTTCTTGCACAAGTCACACATCAGAAAATGGCCAGACCAGGACGCACGTGCCTGTCCCTGTGCCCTGGTCACTATCACTTTAAATGTAATCATTTGGAGGTTGCTCTTTACAGGGACCACCTACTGGGGTTTTAGCAAGCCTGAGATCAGGTCCTAGTTGAAAAAAAATTGTAAGTGTATAAAAATCTGATGCTGTCGTTGGGAGAGGTGGCAGACTGAGGGAGAGAATGAAGCCGGGAGGAGGCGCTAGGTGAGCTGAGCTTTGCTTTATTTCTTATATTTAAATTCCAAGACCTGTGTCCTGTGCTGCACCGTGGGATGAGCTCTCAGCTTTGCTGAAGAAGGAGATAGTTTCAGGATGCCTGTGTCTACATGTACAACATTTCTTTAGGGTTAGAAGAAAAGCTAAGCCAACCAATAACTTCTTCTTGCGTTACAAACGTGAATTCCTAACCCAGAGAAAAGAAAGCCGAGGTATACGGTCAAGAGGAGAACGCTCTGGTTGATTCTTCCCCTTTCATTCTCTTGATCACATGTCGTTGGGCGTGAATACTGGCATGGATATCTTTGGCCTGCTCCAAGTCTTTTTCTCCGATTGTGGAGATCTGCTCTCCCATTTCCAGAGACTGTCTTGGGCACCCCCTTGGCCTCTTGGGCTCAGGTGGTCAGCTGTTGCCAACGAGGGATCAGACAGTTATTTCTCTCGGCCTTCTCCTCTCCTTACCACCCTCTTGGTCCACCAGGATGTGTGGACTTGGTACCAGGAACCTTCTGATATTTCTTCATACAGAGGACAAAGCGTGGATAGTTATTTGTTCTTTCGTCAATGGAGAGAAAATTCTGAGTTGATTTTACATATTTGTATGCATCAAGGAAATAACCTCTCAGTCCAAGTGTTTAGGGGGTGTTGGGACTGCAGGAAGCAGTTGGTCTTGCATCCACCTCAAGCAAAGAGATGGGATCTCCTTTCGTTGTTGGGAATGCATGGCCTTCCCCCCAGGGACTGCTGTATTTCAACAATAGCCTTCGTGTGGTCGCAGAGTGAAGTGCGGCGGTGTTTTTTTGTGAACTTTTGGCTGTGGTTTAAGCCTGGCAGAACTGGACTCCTACCCTTACAGTTTTCTGGCTCAATTCATTTTGCACAAAGGGAAGTATGATAATCTGAGTTGATAATGTGATTGGCATGTTAGCACATTGCAAGAAAGACAGCAATGGCTTTTGGATTCTGAGTTTCATCCTTGAAAATTTATGGTAATGCCTCAAACAAGGGGCCTGCCCCTCATAGGTGCTTGGTAGATGTTCAAGGGATGAGTTAGTTTGGTAATTGCTTTGTGCCTGAGAATAAGTGGGAGGAATGAGTGATAACATAAGCTCATGCGTTTGGGAGATGGGGCTATGTGTGACTTTTCTTTCTGTTTAAAGATTAAGTTTGGTTCTTGGCCTGGTCGTAAGCCAAACTTGCCAGTCCAGAGGGGAGGGAACTTTGGATGGGGAGGTGGAGACCGTGTGTGTGTGTGTGTGTGTGTGTGTGTGTGTGTTTGTCAGGATAGTCTGGGTGGAGCAGTGTGTGTGTTGAATTTTCCCTACCCTGAAGCCATTTCTATTTTCTTCCTGAAATACTGCAGAAAGATAGTCAACCTGCCCTTGTCCATGTGTGTGGATTGTTTCCTGTCTAAACACAGTTCATAACACACATGATGCTCTTATGAGTGAGCTTGGCTCGACAGTAGAGCTTTTGTTCCTTAACAAAATATAACTTGAGACAACATCTGCAGTAAAAAACGTAAGTATGGCCCATGCTGGAATCATTCACCAAATTTCTGTTTCTCCTCTCCAGGCCCCGATATATGTGCATTTAAACATGACTTCAGTGTTTCTAGAAATGTGACATCCCAAATATTATCAGACCTCCAGTAACAAGACAGTGAGTGGGAAGCCCCCTGGAAGGATCTTCGTGTGTTTGCAGAATGGCCTGAGGGAATCACTGCCACCCCCAGGCACCACCCAGCTCCTGCCTTCTCAGGGGTGGGGGGCAGCCTCCACCCCTTCTCTCCTCTGAGGCCTCAGGGACTGAAGACAGAGAGAAGTTCAGAGGGAAGGTTTAGGCAAAACACGCTTGGCTGGAGGCTGTGTGGTCGTGGGAAGGAGGGCCGGCCTGATCCCCCACCTGCTGCAGTAGCTGGGGTGACCTGGGAAGTCTCAGGCCATGTGGCCTCAGGTGACCACCCAGGGGGTGAGTGGTTTGACCCACATGGAGTCTAAGGTTCTTTCCAGGTCTTAAACAGGACTACCTAGACTAGAGTGGTAGGGATGTCCACACACCCCCCCAGAGGATCTTGGTAACATGCAGAGTCTGGCTCAGTAGGTCTGGGGGACTGAGATCCATACACCTAACAGGTACCCAGGCCATGCTGCTCCGTGGACCACACTGAGGGTAGCCAGGGACTAGATGGTGGCTGCTGACTAGATCTGCCTGGGGAGCTCCCAAGACTTACCAGCGTCTGGACCCCACCCCAGACCAGTGAAATCAGGAATCACATCGGGGGGAGGCATTGAGCATGGGTGCTCATGTGTAGCTGGGTGCGAACCACTGGTGTAGTGGCATCTGAAATCGCCTGGAGGGCTTGTGAAAACACAGCTCTGGGCCCCGACCCAGATTTATGATTCAGAAGGTCTGGGGTGGGTCGAAGTATTTGAACTTCTAACAAGTTCCGAGGCAATGTTGTTGCTGCCGGTCCTGTGACTGCACTTTGAGAACCACTGATCTAATGTCATCAATTAAGTTGATGGTCATTACACAGACCACGAGGGAGTAGGCGCGGAGGCTCCAGGATATACCAACCCCTCCAACCAGGGTCACTTCGTGGGCATCTGTTTTATACAGTGAACTTCCTTGGTAAGCTTTCATTTGAAAAGGATTTGTGGGTAGAAAAAATGTTTGCAAACCTCTGAACTAAAGGCAAGACTTTTAATCATGGGTCTGGTGAATATTTATTCTGCAACTGAGAGGAAAACCAGGCAGGTTCTTTGGTCCTCTTTGTTGCCAGATGTGGTCATTTTTGCCCCAAATCCTGGCCTGTCGCACCATAGTTGTTGAATGTTCCCTCTTGCCTCTCAATGTTCACACCTCGGGGAGGCGTCTGGGGGCGGGGGCCTGGCATGGTGTTCTGCAGCTCTGCTCGTGGTGAAATCCAATGTGGACAGCTGTTAGGGCCTAGTGACTATTTACCAAGTGCCAGGCGCTGTCCTCAGTCTATGTGCATGATCTCATTTAATTCTTGTAACGACCTCATGAAATAAGTACTGTCATTATCCCATTTTGTGTGTATCCCAAGTATTTGCTGCTGCCTCCCAGACTAAGAGAGGGTAGAGGAAAGTGGCCGTTGTTCAGGCTGGAGGGAAATGGGCATTGCTCTTGGTAAGGGCAATGGAGTGCATGGACAAGGCTTATCCTGCAGGTATTTTGGGAAAAGAGCAGAGCAGGTCCATTGGCCCGCAGGTCCACTGCCCAGATGACAGGCCTGGGCCAGGTGGCAGCACTCAGAGCCCCTAGCTGCGCAGAGTGGCCAGCCCCTTGGAGGAAGTCACTGTGGCCGTCCTTGGTCACAGATCCAGGAGGCCTTGGCCAGTGAGCTTCCTCTTGAGTCACAGCCACTTCCTTCAGCCTTTAACTGTGCAGAAGTGTCTGGGGGGAGAGTCTGGGAACCGGCCAAGGGGAAGGTTAGGTGGATCTCTCTGATGTCCAGGCGGTGCTTCTGCAGCTGCTGGCTCAGGGCAGCTGGCTCGGCCAGCCCTCAGCTTGCTCTCTGCCCCGGCAGCCCTGGGGGATCAGGATGTGTCCAACACAGCAGGTTCTTGCCGAGACGTCATGTTAGAGAGAGCTCTTCTCCCTGCTCACCCGGTGTGCATGGGTCAGAGTTTGGGGGGAGGGAGGCGCTCATGGACACGTGGTCTTCCGAGTGGCATCGGGCCCTGGGTGGCGGAGGCTGCAGCATCCTTTAGCCCTCATTTGAGCCACCTGCTGTTGATCTTGCACTTGCACTGGGCTCCCCTGATGTGACTTGGGCCTGAGAGTTTAGAGCTGGTGTCTGACAGTGGAGAGAAGACGTGAGAGCAGAGCTCACTCAGCAGAAGCTTAGTGATGGCCTGAGATGCCCCACAATCAGTGTGAAGCCCCAGCCAGCCAAGACCCACCCCGGTGGCCATAACTATGCTGCGTCCCCTGTGTTTCAGATACTGAGACCATCCCCACAAGATTTCCAAAATCCTCTTGAAGCCCAGTCCAGCATCACGCCAAGCACCTTCCCTTCAATTTGTCCATCTTCAACTTTCAACTAGATAGGTCTAATGAAAGGTTGATTTGGAAACTCTACTGTGATGTCATTAGGTACCTTATTACTGGAGTCTTTCTAGATGCAATTCTGTAATCTTTTAGTGTGCCTGGCAAAGGTATGTGTGGGAAAGTTTACATCCAGCTTATCAAAATTTCTACCTAAGTGATTTTCTTAATAGAACACATTTGACCCCAAGGCATTTCTCTTTTGAACCTTTGAGGGATTTATGACTGAACTTTAAAAAGGTTGTTCAATTCAGATAGCTGACATGTTCTGGAATGGAGCTGCACCTTGTGAGGGTGCAGATAAACCTTTTCCCCCCCGACAGGGTCACAGGCGCCAGCCACCCAGGTAGGGCACACACCATCTTTTCTGCAGGGTAGCAGGAGGATGTAGCCAAAAGATAAGACATGCAGATATTATCTTAGAATATGTAGAGAGAATGACAGCTCAGGTGAAGGAGTGGCCATGTACCGGGGTGAGGCTCTCCCTCAAGTAGCCCTTTTTCAAGACTAAATGAGCAGCCTCGGCCATGAGTCTGCGCTTAACTCTAGTCCATACATAGAGCTTGGGTAGCTGACGTGACAGGAAGCAGCAGCCTCCTGGCCTTGCAGAGAATATACTTTATGAGTTGAGTTTTCTACATAGACCTCATGCCCCCAGGAATCCAACCAGGTCCTCCTAGCACCCCTTTCCCTTTAGAACCGTGAGCTAAACCTGAGAACCCGTCAGAAATCAAGGAGGCATCAGCACATGCTTCGGGTCAAGCCCAGCCTCTAGGTTGCATCTGAGCCAGAGGCAACATGCCCGGGGTGTCCTCTGTGCGTCACACCCTCATCACTAGCTGTGCAGAGGGACCCGTGCTCTTTCTCCACCTTGGGCAGTGCCAAGGACCATTGAAGCTGAGGGTTTGGCCTGGCCCAGAATGTGGAGTTGGAGCTTCGCGTCTCTTCCAGGGTTTCCCAGAGGGAGGTCTCATGTGTGCCAGGCTGGCCTCTGTCTGCCACCCCACCCTCCAGTCTCTCAGACACAGATTCTCCTGGTGGCCATTTGAATGAGAGTTTCCTAATGCTGGTAGCTCTGGGGTGGGGACGTTAAGATTGTCAACTATGGAAGAACAGTTTGCTGACTCCTTCATCCTGTCTCACGACCAAGAAACTTTAGGAGTCTGGGAGACATGGACCAGGTAGCACCTTGTGGTGGTGGTTTAGGAATTACCAGGAGAGCCTGTTTCCTGTGAGGTTCCCAGGCCTCAACCTGGAGGCGTGCTAGTCTGGAAAGGGGCCTGGGAGTCTCCATGTTTCACAAGCTCCTTTGCCAATGCCAGTGTCCTGGAGTTATATTAACTCTGAACATAAATTTTAGTGGGTGGACAATGCCCCAGCCTGCACCTCAGAAGATTCTGGTAGCTTCTTTCTTACATCTCAGCTGAGGGACTTTGGGTCAGACATATTCCTGGACCTCAGTTTTCTCACCAATAAAAAGAGAAATTAGGTTTATATGATTCCTAAGAGTCCCTCCGATTCTGAAGTTCTAGTACATTAAAAACAATCTGCAGTTTAGACCTGGCAAGTTACATTCTCCCCTGAGAAGGGGGCCTGGAAAAGAAAGAGAATCTGCAGCGTGAGAGTGTGGGTTTTGTGGTGTGAGGTCAAGGTTATAAAGGTAGCCTCTGTGAGAGAATCATTTGTGTTTATTGAAATCGCTGATTTTAATTGCCCTGGATGCTCCCTTGATAAAAAATTATAATCCTCTATAAATTATGAATACCTTGAAATTCACAAATTCTATCACTTTTGTGATTGGCAACATTAAATAAGAAACATCTGGACATTATTATTTTTAGGGATTTTTCATCTGTTGATTTAGAAATCTGGGGCCTTTATGAAACTTGCATGAATATTCTTTTATATTCACATCTACCATCAAGACACAAAGAAATAGCCAAAAAATATTGTCCAGTGATTCTTTGATGCAATGCATGTGTTTTTAAATAACAAATCCATTGTGAATGAGAGGAGGTATAAACTAGGCTGTGTGTGCGTGTAGGTGGGGGGAGCAACTTGATCTCCTGAGAGGGAATAGCCTGACAATTCAAATCCACAGGAGTAAGAAGGTTTAGATTTTATATATACTAATACAACGTTTTAAAATAACAATATAATTTTGGACTGATGATATCAGAATATGGTATTCACTATTTCTCAGAATGATCCAACTTAGAACAATGTATTCTGAGCAGGTTTGGAAAAAATAGGTCTAGCATCCCGTGGTATAAGATAACGCATTAATTTTTATGAGTGAGTTATGAAGATGTACAACTCGGTCAAGAGTTAGGATAAACATAATATTCCTTAATTAATCCATTATGCCATGGTATACATGTGCCGTTTTTATTACCTTAAAAATGAAAAATGTCAAAAAAGGAAATGGCTGCTTTTTTATATCAAAAAAGCCTTTTTTGAAAAATCATAAAATGTCTAATCTAATTCACCGTATAATACTAATGAGCTTAACAAGCCATCCCAATGCACAGTTTAGGATAAAAGGTCATCAGTTTCTGGCAGTCAGATTCCAGTACTTTTTTAGATGAGGCAGAACCTTTCAGCACCAAATATCAGAAATGACATGTATGATTAGAAGTGTTATTAATAGCTATTTGTTATTAATATAGTAGAGATTTAGAAATTCATATCATACCCTCCCTGCATTTTCTAAATCTTATGGCTGCAGAGCCAAGAGCGTTTGTGGAGCTGAGGCATTGCCCCTCAGATCTGTTTAACTTGTTGCCCATCCCGGTTCTGAGTGGCGTTGAGTAGGGATCTCACACACACACACACACACACACACACACACACACACACTCACGCACACAGAGATTTCTGTCTGATACTGCATTTAATTTCCTCGAATCTCTCTGAATCCCCTGCACTTATTTTCTGGCGTCTCCCTGCTCTCTGAACAGCGCCTTTGCTCTGTATGTGTCCGTGTCATCTGCCTGCTGTGTCTTTTGTCTCATCACGGAGTGTGCCTTGTGGAGGCACCTTTGGCAGTGACACACACGGTGGCTGCAGTCAGCCTTGTTATGGAAAAGAATTGCCCGGTGGGTTGAGGGAATGGCCAACAGCGGACTAGAATCATGAAGCTGAAAGGAATATTGCCGACTGGAGGTCATTTTTCCCAACTGAGGGGCAACAGTTTGCCACTATAAACTGCACATTGCAGTCAGTATATGTTTTATTAAACCATTTAAGGAACTTGGGAGCCATTTCATTTAAACTTCCTGCTTGACGTAGCTCAGGGCCGAGCCCAGAGCAGCTCATGAAACAGGCCTGGAGTTGTTTGCAGAAGAAATACCCGCAGTGCCCAGCAGGATGCACTGCAGATGGGGAGCCAGGCCAGGCCAGGGTGGTACCCAGGACTCTGGGATCCTCAGTGTTTGAGGGCACGAGGGTGCGCGTGAGTGTGTGTAGGGTCCAGTCCCAGCTCTGTCACTAACCAGCTCTGTGCTTTATCTTTCAAAATAATTAACAGAATGGAATCAGGAATTTTGGCTTTTTCAGTCCTAACTGGTGGTCTTTAGTAGGTGGCCTTAATTCTACAAAGTTATATAACCAAATCTTTTGTCTAATTGGTAACTATATTTAGGAGGTAGAGAAATATGTGAGCTATTCGTTTCGATTAAATTTTTTATTATACACTCTGCATTTGGATTGACAACTATTAATATTAAAGAGCTTGGCCAAATTGAAATTTGTATTGCTGGAGAGACTTAAATATAATGTATGATGCTGAAAAAAAAAAGCCCGGGAAATATGGGAATTAGGCAGGGTGCAGACAGGTCCCTGCCAGGTGCTTGTGTGCGCTCAGCGACACCAGCCCCAGCTCTGCAGGCTGAGGAGGGCATGTGGAGGGCTCCGCAGAGCTGGTGTCAAGGTGTCGGGACCCGAGTTACTTTCATGGAAATGACACTGACACTAAATAAAGATGTAGAGAACTTTTGAGCATATTATAGAAACGATTTTTATAATAGCTGTTTGTATACAGTATTTTCTCCGTCACTAATAAGGAGGTTTGGGGGTAAGGCAGAGGAAATCATTCTAAGATAGGATAGTACACATATCGCCACGGTAATGAAGGAAAAGAGAGGGCTTTTGTTTCTTCAGAAGCCCCTAAGCAGATTGAGTTGATGTTCCGAGGGAGGTGGAAGGCTCTGAGCATCGTGGATGAGGAAGGACTCGGGGACATGGCCACATGGAGGATGCTCTGGGACCAGGGACGGTTCCAGTTCTAGCTCTGCTGCGGGCAAGCTCTGGAACTCCAACCCAGGGTTTCGAGTCTTTGGGGCTCAGTCCCCCCTAACAATGCCTGTTGCTTTCCGCAGTGCATTGGAGGGTCACATGCAGGATCCTACCGGATTTGTACAGAGACCCAGGATGTCTGCAGAGACTGGGACTCTGACAGGGGAAGTGAGACATTTTGTCCACACAGCCTCTGAGTGACAGACACAGGACTACAACTCAGCTCTAGAACTTAGCCTTGGGACACTCTCAAGTGACAGTGTCCTCTTTTGGAGTCTGAAAGTCTGTAGAGCAGAGAGGGTCAGGCTGCAGCCCATAAGCCACTGGCTTAATGACTCCTGTTGGCTGGTCCTCACATGCTCCAGGTACCCCTGCCCCCGCCACCTTCCTCGTGGGCCTTCTTGCTGTGCCTTCTGTCTAGAAGGTCAACCCCATCTCCATCCTCCACATAAACTCCCCAGTGGCCTGGGCTGGTGTTCACCATACTCTCGATGAGACTGACCTGTCCCTAGGCTGGTCGTTGCCTTCCCCACACTGTCCCCGAGGGCAGGGCTGTGCTTCCCTCCCTTGCCTTGCCCTGCACCCTGGTACCTGCACACAGAGAGCACTTAGTATGTCTGGAATGCATGCACCAGATACCAGTCACCAGGTCTGGCTGGCAAAGCAGGAACAAATGATAATGTCACACTTGGTGCTGTGTTACTTAGTTCATACCTTTTTTCCCTATTGGACTATAAACTCTGTTTTATCTGTGATTTTTACATAATTCTTCCTGACATTGGGAGCTGGAATACCAACGTAGGGAAACCTCCATTTGCAGGGATGCTCAGAGAATCAGTGGTTCTGATTCAGTGGATTTTATGGACACTTGAGGTTTTCACCTGCAAACACTTTGGCTCTAGACTCTTTGATTATGTTTCATTTTTCAAGGCCCATGAGCTCTGGGTTAAGAGGGTTTTTCTGAGCTGGTGTCCAGGTCTCCTGGAAAAGGGACAGGGCATGTCACTTGTGTCCTCACTGTCATCAAGCCTACTCTATCTTTCAGTCATGACTCCAAACTCCCGGAGGGCAGAACCCTGTCCCAATCATGCCTGTTCCACTCCCACCAGTTAGCTCGGTGGCTGTCGCATCCGTGCTCAGGACAGGTTCTGTGTGATGGAGAGATGGATCCAGGGCTGAAGGTGGAGGACAGAGGTGAGCTGACTGGAGGCTTACCCCAGGACAGCCTCCAAAAGTGTTTCTTTTTCACTAAGTTTCCATGATCAGCTAGGTTCACAGTTTCTCTGGAAAGAAGACACCTATGGGTTGTGTATGAAAAGAGCGTCTGGTTACCTGTTTGTTTTCTGACACTAACATAGCCAAACAGTGTCAGTGCCCCTTGGCCCACACAGTCAACTGCTGCTTCCTAAGGCATGCATCTGAGGCTCTCCTGGACTTTCTGTCTCTGTCTGTCTGTCTCTCCACTGGCGTGTATAAGGCCTGTGGTGGTGGCAGGCTGGAAGTGCGAGGAGGTAATACTTCCGGGGCAGCCCTCTGTCAAAGCTGGGATGGCAGCTGGCAGATGGAGCCCAGCCTCTTCGCTTCTTTACTGGGACAGCCTGGTGTGGGTCCCGTTCAGGGTCTCAGAGCACCCAGGTGGGATCAAGGCCCAGTTGCCCTCAGGCTAGCCCACTCCTTTGCCCACTCTCTCTTGGCTTCCTTCCTCCCCCACATCCCCACTAGCCCACCGACTGGCACTTCCTGGCATCACCTCCCACA
This sequence comes from Globicephala melas, assembly GCF_963455315.2. NCBI lineage: Eukaryota > Metazoa > Chordata > Mammalia > Artiodactyla > Delphinidae > Globicephala > Globicephala melas. Next base: position 20,095,666 of record NC_083332.1, on the reverse strand, counting down.
CAGACCCCTGCTCTTCCATCTTTGTCTCGAGGCCTCTTCCTGGGGTTACCCTGCAGAACCTGATGGACAATTTTTAAAGCCAATTCACTTATGCTTTCTTCATTTGAGCTTTACAGACATCCCTGAAGGGAGGGAGAGGAAGTCATTACCCCATTCTCCAGATGGCAAAGCTGAGGCCCAGAGAATTTGTCAGAGCTGGAGCCAGGTTTGTTACCCAGCTCCTGCCCTCCTCACTTGGCTGATTTGACAAGGGGGAGCCAGGTTGGTGAGCAGTCAGGGACTCCTGCTGCCTGTCCCCAGTGAAGGGGGAGGGAGGGAGCGATTTCCCTAACATTTGGGCTGACAGGTAAGGCGACTTGAGCAGTGCTTTGCTCCCATTCAGTCTGGAATGAAAGCGGGGGTGGGAGGTGGGCGCGGGGAGAGGGTCGAGGTTGCCATATTAGAGAGGGTGGGAGGCCAGGGCCCACAGGACTGCCTCTCGTGGGGCAACTTGCCAGGGCCTTGATCTCCCCCCAGTTTTGGGGAAATATGGGTAACAGACTGGCCCAAGTCCCCTTAATGGGGCTGGAGAGGAGCTCTAGGAGCAAAGGCATGCTTGCAGCTGCCCGCCAGTTGGCAAAGGCGCCTCCATCAGAGGAGGGTGTGTGGCCTCGGGAGGGCTCCTGGCTGTCCCTCACCTCCGGGTCGGGGAGACTGCCTGGGGCAGACAGACGGATCTGTCCCCGGCACATTTGTTCATCTGAAGCTCTGCAGAATTTCAAGTAACAGCCCAGGAAAGCAGCCTGAGAAGATTGGGGAGGCCTGGGGCATGGAGGGTAGGAGGCCAGAGGCCCTGCAGTTCAGGGCCTGAGGCTGTGCTTTCTCCTTTCTGGGCCTTGGTTTCCCAGATGGGACGGATGGTGTGCGCTCCACATCAGGGAAGTGGAGGAAACCCGTGGGCTCGAACTGGGTGGGAGACTGTAGAGGGAGAGGCGGTGTCCTCATTGGACCCCCGAGCACCCCATGTGCAGGGGGAGGGTGGGGAGCCCTCCGTCTGCTTGGTAAACAAAGGGCTTTGGGAACGGAGGCGTGACTTGAAGCGAGCATCTGGGCAGTCAGTATTCCCAGGGAGCTCCTACCCAGGCAGCTCATGGCCTCAGTTACACGCCTCTCAGATATGTCCTGAACCCCAGCCCCTGCCCTTATCGAGAAAGCTGCGGTTGGTGTCTCCTCTGCTTTTCTCCAGCACCCACGTTGGAGGCCCTGGGGCCTCTGTGTTGGGTGGGGCCTGTCCCACACCCCACATTCTCCCGACTGTTTGGTGACCCGGGGCCTGGCCTCGGGGTCCAGGAGTCCACCCTGGTCACCTGGAGGACTCTTCTAGACAAGACTGGGTCAGGACCGAGGCAGGCTTATGTCCTGGCCCCTCCTTCAGGGGCTGGGCTTCAGGCAGGGGTGGCCGCTGAGAGCAGGGAGAGGCTGTACCATTAAGGGCCCGTCCTCACTCCGTCCACCACGGGATGGAGCCCGGGCCAGGGTCTCATCAGTTCCTTTCCCTCCGAATTTTAATATCAGATTCATTTATTATGCTGACTACCACTGACAAATGTTCACATTATTCACTCATTTATTCATTTGCTCATGAAATCTGTGTGTTGAGTAATTGTTTTGCCTTACTGGCAGTTTTAATTCTACCTTCCTTTTTTGCAAAAGGTCAGTGGCTTGCTAGCTGACCAGGCCTGCGTGTGCATTCCCTGGAGAGATGTTTTGTAAAGAGGTGCTCATTTACACGGGTCAGTCTTTGAATTCCTCTCCTCTCTTGGTGGCTTGAACTGATACCTTCGGACCCCCAGGACTCGAGGGGGCCCTTATCTCGTCTCTGCCATGCCATTTCCTGGCTCCGTACCTGGACCCTCTCACCGCACAGCAAGATTATTCTCTTTCCTCTGCTTGTTCATTTCAAGTTAAGATCTAAAGACCTGTGGCTATCACAGGGGTGTATGTGTATTGGGTGTGTAAGGCTCTTACCTCTAATATTTTGAAAGAACAGATGAAAACTGTCAGGGTCTCAGAGTGAGACAAACCACATTGGAAACGTCTATGGGTTTGCTTTTGGCTTTTGTTTAAAAGTGCACGAGATTCAAAGGGAATTTTTAACCTTTGATTTTGATTTGGAAAATTGAAAAGGTGGTGATGAGTTTGTGTTAGGAAGAAGATGGAAAGTTCTAGAAAATCTGGTTTCAGTAAAGTTACTTCTGAACTGAAATGTTCAAAGAGTAGAGATCAATAGTCTAAGTGTGTTATTTTATGGTAACTTTCTCTACGCAGCTGTGTTTGCTGCAAAAACTCACATTTCTGTACGGAACACTGAATGAAATATGAATGTGCTTTTTACAATTTAGTACTTTTAATAAAGATTTGTGAGCAAAAAGCTTAAGTACAAGAACCACAAAACATATAGATAAAAATATAGCCATAATCACACATCAAACCTCAGGAAATTCATTACATAGAGAACATCAGTAATTGAGAGAACCGACAGAAAAATAATATATATGCCCAGAATTCTAAAGGCATGAATCCTTTTAGCTGGGATCAGGGCTTCTGAGTTCTCTAGGGTGGGTGTTTTATTACAGTGGATGCTTTACTTAGAAGGATGTAATTTATTATCATTGAATTCGCATGGCAACATGAATTTGGATTTGGGTTTCTGGAAGAAGTTTACAATTAGTCCCCTCATATATATTTATAGCTTTGAAAAACACTTGATATTAAAATAATTTAAATACCTTACCTTTATTTTTTGATTGATCTGTGAAATATTGCCTCTTCTTTTTTTTTTTTTTTTTTTTTTGAAAAGACGAAAGCTAGCCATTGCTGAGTGAAGCATGGCTGTCATGTTCAGAGAACACTGTGATTAGCTGGGCACTGTTCCCAGGCCAGAGGACATGCAGAAAAAGATACAGCCATCTGCACCCTCAGGTACATTGGTCTTATATGAGGGATACTTTTAATTTTTGTAGATTTTCATTGTTTCCTCATTGAAATCTTCTGTTTAGGGTCTCAGAGCAGACTCTAAGAAGAGGCCAAACAGAAGGTCAGGTACGAAGGTGTGCTTCCTTGCCTCCGTTCCCACTCTGCCAGTTCAACCAAGAGTCACCCTCACTCATTCAACCAAGAGCCTCTGTCTTCCTACCCATTCCTTGTTGCTTCATAGCCTTTTGGAATTGTCAGTAGGCTATGATCTCTATGGTTTTCCTTTTTCTATTAAAATACAGTAAGAACTTTATTATGTGTTTCAGTATTTCTCAGCCTGACCCACAAGTAAAACTGGCGACAATGATTTAGTTATTGGCTCGTGTTTATCGCCAATGCAATAAGGTTGTGGTGTCTGACATTTTCTTCTCACTGTGTTGAAGCTTTTAGCGAGCTGCTCTTCTTACACAGAAAGTGGCATAGCTTGGCCTCTCTTTACAGATGGGTTACACATTCCTTTAACACTGGCATGCTCCCCTAACCTTCCTGGGTGGCTTTCGATGACTTAAACACAGTAATTGGCATGGAGGTCTGGAGCTTTATTTTATGATATTAAATCATTCTTTTCTGGAAACAGAAATCTGCAAAGTATACCATTCATTATGTGAAGGCCTGTATTAACACGGGCTCTGGCTGATGGATGGTGACGTCCTGGAGAAGTTACGAAGCACATCTCAAGGGAGGCGCCAGCTCTCACCTTTGGAGGTGGGTGTTAGAACCTAGAGCAGAATCCAGGATTCTACCTGCTGCATTTTAGGGATAGAGGTGTTTGGGTTTTCTCTATTAGCTTGGTGCATAAAGGGTAACATTACCCTAAAAAATACTCAAAGATGTGGACTGAGGTGAACTTGACTGCTATGGCATTATTTTGGGGGGACTTGGAGATCTCTCCATGTAATCTTGTGAATTTTTTTTTTTTGTATGAACCATGCTTTTCTCGAAACAAAGAGGATTATCAGTCATAAGTTCTGAAGACTGAAATGGGGTGGGAGAAAGGTTAAGAAAGAGAAGTTTTTTTAAAGGACTTACAAAGCTGGCACTCAACTCCAATGGGGGAAGAATTCTTGAATTGGGTACCATCTTGCTTCTCTTGTTCCATGACAGGGAGGGGGAGACTGAAACTTTCTAGGCCGTGAGTGTCCTCATCTGTTAAATAACTGTTTATTGCTGTTCCGAGTCAGCTATTGGAGGGAGTGGAGGCCTGGCAGGAAGGTCTGTGAGAGTCCCCTGAGGCTCCTGGGTCCTAAGGGTCACTCCTCTCCTGACAGCTGGGGAAGTGTAAGGCTCGGGAAGGCTCTCTGTTGGCACAGTTGGGCTCAGAGCTGGCGGACTGCTCTCCCTTGACTCCTAGCAGCCTGTCCCTTGAGCATCTTTGCTCCATGCCATTTTCCCATGATTTCCTGGGAAGTGGGCTGTGCCGGGGGTCTTTGGTGACCTTACAGGGACCTTGGATTACACTGACCCATTACATTGCTTACAAGTCCCCCATGCCCCCTTCCCCTGCCCAACTTACTATACCAGGTAAGAGCTCCCAAAAGCGGGGTTGAAGACGTGAGTGGAGAAGACGCGTCCTCTGACAAGTAGAGAATTTCCCACCCTGATTTAGGGCTAAAGCTCTGAACAAGACAAGGAGTCCACTGGGACACCAAAGAAGAAATGTAAAGAAATCCAAACAAACAAGCAAGAAACCGTATGAAAATGCAGAGACTTGAGAAGTGTCCAGTTATAATAAAGTAACTTAAGGAGAAAAGTGTTTGCTTAGTCTTTCTAATCGCTGTCTGCGTTGTCGCCACATTTTAGCAGTAGAAAGCGACAAAAAGGGGAAAACACAAACTTCTGGGCAGGTTGAAAAAGATCCTGGTTATCTAACTGATATCAAGTGGGCGAGTGTGGAGTCGCTTCCATGTCTAAAAATGATTTTGTTAGTATGTAGGTCACATTACTGTACTGTCTGGTTATTGGACGTTGCCTTAGATAACTGTTTGTGGAGTATTAAATGGTTTTGCTGCCTCAGCACACTTTTTAACTGGTATTTTTCACACAGTTGTGCTGCTGAAAAGGCGCAGTGCTGCAGCAAAAATCAATTTATCTTTCCCTGTGCTGCTTGTGTATTGTGAGTTCTTGTAGTGTTTTACCATTTGATTAATTGATATTCTTTGTGTTGGATATCATTTGTAACACTGCTGTCCAACTCTGGTGCCTTAAAAACTTTCATAAGAACACTACATTATTTATGTGAGACCTCCTCATGACAAAGTACAATAGCAAGATACAGAAAGAAAAATTAGATTAAAATGCTTTTGGCTTATAAGTTTATTAAAGGGGGACAATGTTTTCCTTCACATCTCTGCCTGTTTCAGCCTTCGCATAGCAGGACAGCTTCGACGGGCTTTGCTCAAAAAGTTTGGTCGGGAAAGTTTTTCCTTTTTTGCCCTTTTACGGGTGATCATCTTGTGGGGGTCGAGGGGCTTCCAGCTCCCCTTCAGATGGGAAAAGTAAGAGGGGGGATGCAGCACGGAGCAAGGAGTGGGGAGGGTCAGGCAGGCAAAGCTTGGGAGACGGGGCAGCAGGACAGACCTCCATCTCACAAGCTCCCCCAGGGCCTTGCCTTGCCAGAGAGGCCTGATGCTTTTAAAATAACATGTTTGTATGCATTTCACATGGCGTGGGCCTTTCCGTGGGCATTATTAATATCTATTTTTAGAGCAAAGAGTGCGGCGGATGAAGGTACGCCAGCCCTGCGTTATAAAGAGAGAACAATACTGTTGCTTTCCCGTTTCATTATAAAGTTTCTTTGACCCTGTGGTTTATTTTCAAACATTCAAGTTATTTGTTCTGGTGTATTCTTAAACAGGGGTTGTTTTTCTCCCTTTCAGAAAATGAGCACAGATGGTGATGGATTTTTCAAGTGCTGACATCCCTGCTTGAGAAAATGTTCCCACCTTCTTTGTGCCGAACAAGTCAGGCAAACTAACATGATGATACGATCATCGGTCTCATGCAGACATGCAGAATTGATTGACAGGGGAAAATTTAACAGAAACCACACATTCTTTCAGTGCCTTCAATTTCTAAATGATGTTTATTTGTTGGATATTAGCAGCGGCAGGAATTTCATTTAAGGTGAAAAAGGGGGAGAACAAAAACGGAGTAAGGAGAGAAAACTTGTTCCAGGCAAGCAGGTTGAAGAGGAAATTTACTGTTCTGGTAGAATCTCCATCAAAACAATTTGTAACCGCTCCTCAGAGCCGGCTCTGGAGCTGAGGCTGTCAGCGGCTAACTAGCCATTCTCAGACCATTGCTTCTGTTTGCGTGACTAAATACAGACAATTAAAGCCGAGCACTTTCATTCTCTATGAACTCGTTGTTATCCAGGGTTCAAGCACTCAGATAATGGGCCACAGGGAGGCTCGGATCATGACGGGCCCTGGCAGAGGGCTACGTCGTAAAGCCCATCCCTGATTATCTGATGCGCCCTCCTGAGCCACCAATGGCCCCGGGTTGCTTCCTTGCCCACGGGTTTTTGGAAAGATTGGTCAAGGAGACTCGATGTTCTGAGCCCTGGCCTAGCCATCAGATCCCTAGAGAAGCCCTTACTTCCTGGGGCCTGGAGGTGACAGGCCTGGGGACCCAGTCTGTGAAGGGCAGTGGTCACCCCACTAGTCACCTGCATCACATCATGAGGGGCCTTTCTGAGCTTCCTGAGGCCGTGCTCATCTTTCTGATGCCCTCAGCAGGGCCGGGGGGAGACCAGGAGCCTATCTGTCCCAGAGACGCAGACGGCAGCCCTTCGTACTGAGGGCTGGATTAGAGGGGCCCTGTACCCCGAAAAGTTGAGGGCTCTCTTTTTCCACCCTGTTTGCAGTTCAAGTGAAAAAACAACACAACTGAAGCATTCAGTGTGGTGAGTTAATAAAGTTCTGTTTTTCTCCCCCAGGTGATAGTTAATATTCGGTTGGCCATAAAGTTTGTTTGGGTTTTTCCATAACATCTTATATTTTTCCCTAAAGCATGTTGTTTTTTCAAGTGGGTGTTTTGTTTTGTTTTGTTTTATTTTTCTCTCAGCTCTTTAGTGTCCACACTACTCAGGTGCCCTAAGCAGAAAGATCCTCACTTAATTTACTCCCTTTGCAGACTTGGTTTTCTGCCATATCCAGGCCCTTCTATTATTTGTTTAACATTTTCTTTGAAGCACCTTTATATTAATTTATCTCTCTCCCACTCTCTCTCTCTGCTCTTCTCTTCTCCTACCTTAGTTAGCCCTGTCCTAATAATATCTGTGAGATCACGGGTGTGAGGTGCTAGTTATGTTTTTCCTGAGACAAAAGAAGGTAAATGCATAACTATTAAAATAAAATTTTAAAAAGTGAGTCTCATGTCTCACCACCGGTACATGCTCCACACTTCTGAACACCTGGGTACCGTTTGTTTTTGCTCTCATGCAGGTGGAGAAAGGAGATGCCTGAGAGAGGATGGGCCCTTGGGGGACCAGGACACGCGTGTGACCCTAACTGGGGGGAGGAGAGTCTGACGGTGGCACTGGCAGAGGGTGGATGGGGAGAGAGAGGCGTCCCGGCTTTTCAAGGAAAAGCTTGTCTTGGTGGATGACATGCTGGTTCTGATTCCTCTGCCCCCTTCCCTTCAACCTCCCATGCCCTAGACACACTGAACATTTTAGGCCCTATAGTTGGATGGCCAAATTCCCTACCAAAATCAGTTTCTAGGGTTCCTTGGGATTTTTTTTTTCTGCTTAAGTCCGACCTGTGGTGTTTCTATAAGAGTGCTGAACCGTAAAGAGTGCTTTTTGTATGAAACCAGTTTAAAATAAAAATTAAAAAATCAAAAATAAAATGTAAAAAGAGGTTCTGTCTTTGAATGATTCCCCCTTTTCCACTTGAGAGCGGCACTTGGCGTAAAGAAGCTGCAGGGAGGGCGTGAGCTGGAGCAGCTACGTGATAGTGGGTGTTTGACGGGGCCTTGGGCTCCCGGTAGACACATCCTGAGAGCCTGGAGCCTGGGGTCCACCCCTGACGCCCCTGGGATGGGGGAAGTCGCCTCCCTCACTGGGCCTGTTTCCTGCTTTGTGAAATGGGGACAGTAGCACTTGCCCTGCCCCTCGCAGGGCCGAGGCTTCTCCCATTCCCAGGGATAACAACGACCACACCTTCCAGACCTTTCTCCTTCCTATCAAAGGAAAAGGCCAGAGCCTTCCAGGTCCTGCTTGAAGTGTCCTGCGTCATCCGTGGGTCTCAGAGGTGACTTAGCGAGGGGACAGGGCTGCAGTAGGCACAGGGTCCCGGGACTCACGGGGACCCTGCCCTGGAGTGATGACAGTCTCTGCAGGCCCCGAGGCCTAGCTGGGGGCCAGGCTAGGCTGGGTAGCAGTGGGCACCCCCCCCCCCCCGGGTGGTTTACTATCCAGGCGCCTTGTACAGTGAGTTTCTGGTCACCTCTCTCTTGGCAGAGCTGGCCCCTCCTGGGCCTCCTTTGAGTGGGAAAGAAGGACCCCCAAGGAAATCCAATAGGGTGACTGGCTTCTGCTCAGGGTTCCTGCCCCATCTCCCTCCCTCTGTTTTCTCCCCCTGGCTAGCCTGGTCACACACAGCCCTGACTCCCCCTGGAATCCCAGCCTGGCCACACACAGCCCTGTCTCCCAGGGGCCAAGGAGAAGCCCACCTACTCCCTATGTGCCATGGGAAGCCCCTTCCCTACCTGAAGCTCTGGGCTCTGCTCCCCAAGGCTCCTCCCCGTCACAGTCACCCTGCAGTCTCCCCAGGTCGTCTGGGGCAGGGGGTTCCTGTTCAGTCCAGGGCCTATGAGCACCGAGCATGTGACAGGAGTGAGGGTCTCATGGGCTGTCCACCTAGGCAGTGGGTTCCAGCATTCCTGGGGAGCCTCAACCAAGAACGCCCTCACAAAGGTCCTGTTTGCATGTGGTGGCTGGCCATGGAGCTCCTGACTCCTGGGACCAGGTTTCACCATCCTAAATACAGGTAGGCACCGCTTTAAGGGAACCAGTAGGTGAAATCTGAGTCTTCCAACCTAAAGGCGTTCTCATGGGGCCAAATAAAGATGCTGGAGGCCTGAGCACTGAGAAGAGACGGCCCTTTCCTTCATTCTCTGTCCCTGTGCTTTAGACTGAAAGATAGTCCTAGGCCATAAGGGGTAAGGAAGGCCAGCAGAGGTCTGGTGTTGCCCATGGTGACACTCTGATGCCCTTTTGGAAATATCGACCCCAATTATTTGTTTCAGATGCTCTCATCTTGGGGCATCTCACCTTGCTTAGGATGAGCTTAGGAGCATATCCTTCCTCTGCTGTTGGGTGTCCACATGACCTTCTCAGGCTGCAGGCTGGCAGAGGATCCTGCCCTTTTACCATGCAGAGGACATCAGAGTGAAGGGGTGGGGACCCTGGCCCTCGGTGGGAGGGTAGCAGACTGAGCTGAAAGTCCTTGTGTCCCTGTGTGGTGTCCCTGTGGGATGGAGACTTGGGCAGGTCGTACACCATGTGACCTGGGGTGCTGAGGGTGAAGGCCATGGTATTCACAAGGCTCGCCTGAGTTGTGCCTCCCAAGGCCCTGCTTCCAGGACTTTGGCCCTGCTGGATGGTTCTGTGTGGGTCAGCTGTAGCTGTGCTGTCAGGTGCCACCTGCCAGACACCCCGCACCCTGAGGGGCTGTTTTTAGAAGGTCACCCGCTCTGCCGCCCTCCACCCTGTCTGCCGCCCTTCGGAGAAAAGCTGTACCTCATGCCCAGAGAGACCTGCAGGCCCAGGCTAGCGTGGGGACTCTGGGGGCAGAGCTCCGAGGCTGGACTCATGTTGTTGGGTTTACCTTTTCACTTTGACCTAAGTAGATTGCACTTTGGGCCTGTGCAGAGGGCTCTGTTGCAGGCTCCCTGGGGCCTAGGAGGCCTCCTCTCTCGTGCCCAGGGACTGGGTAAGTGGTTGACATGGCCTCCGCTCGTTCTGAAAGGAGGGATGTGTCTGGGGGAGCCAGCAAGGGGCAGGCACAAGGTGGGCGTGCAGGTGTGTCCTGACCATTCCCAAGCCCTCGGCTTGGAGCTACTGCTCCAAGGAGCTACTGCTGCCTGGGGTGGGCTGTTTGCTTGTTTGTTCCTCCAGAGAGATGGTTCTCAACTGCCAGCAGTGTGCCCTGAGACAGAGGAGCACGTTCTCTGGCCACGTGCTCTGGCCACAGCACCATGGAGGAGGCAGGGCCCATCCACCTGCCCACTGGTCCTGCCGCTTCTTACCCGGCTCTTTACCCGCTGGCCTTAGCCTAGATGGTGCCTTTCAAAGAGGCCTTTCTGCCCACCCAGTCCTTCTCCTGCTGTTTTCTGTTTTCTATTCTGTGCTCATTTCCCCTAGGTACTTTTACGTAGTTCTTCTCATTTAACTGCTTGCTCTTCTATGAGACTATAGCTCCTTGATGGCAGGAACCTTGTGCCTTTTGTCCTCTGCTCTATTTTCAGCACCTAGAACCTTACTCAGCACATAGTAAGTGCTCAACAAACACGTGTTGAGGGGAGAATGATGAGGCATAGCGTTTCTCTGGAGGAGTGAATGGTCTATTGTGAGTCATCCTCAGACAGGAAGTGATGGTTCGTAAGAGGCTGTAGAACATGGTGAGTGGAATTGGTGACAGGGGTGGGGTCAGTGTTGGCTGAAGTGGTCAGGGACGGCTTCTTGACGTAGGTGGGCTTAAAGGGTAAGTCTGAATTTTTATAAGCAGAGGGAAGAAAAGGGAGGAAAAGTGAAAGTGGGCCCTTCGGAGCTGCGTCTGGTTTGGTGGGAAGGGTCTTGAGTGCCAGTGAAGGATTCTGGTCTTTGTCATACAAGCAGTGGGGTAGCCTGGAGGGTTTTGTGTTTTAATGTAGTTGATCTTGAATAATTACAAAAATTCTATGTGTTCACCATTAAAGTTCAAGCAGTGATGTAAACCCAGGTGCTCCCTTTCAACCCCACTCCCAAATCCTTCTCCCGTCTCTGGAGAAAAAGCCCTGTTATGAGTTTAGCTGTACACTCTGCCAGACTGTTTATTATGTGTTTACATCATACGTACGGTGAATACCCACCTAAGTAAATAATACCACACACACGTACTTCCTTCTACATAATTAGACCATACTATACAATTGCTCTGAGACTTGCTTTTTTCTCTTTTCTTCTTCTTCTTATTTTTTTAAAACAGTATTGTTTGTAGTTCAAAACACCAGGTAGATAGAAAGAGCATATAATTCTTAACTTTTGTATAATTCTCTACAATATAGCATATCTGCGTTTATGTAAGAGTATACCTATTGATGGATATTAAGGCAATTTTTATGCTTCCTTTCTACATTATACTTACGATGCTGCAGTGAACATTGGTGCATGTATATCTTTGTGAACAAGTTTGACTGTTTCTGTTGGGTGGATTTCTAGTAGTATTTTTGGGTCACTAGGTATGTGTATTTAATTCTTAGATAGATGTCACCAAGTTGCCCTTCAAAGTGATACTGAATGTGTACACTATATACACATACACCAATATTGTATGTATAGCGCTCATTTCCCCAAACCTCGTCAGTACTGAATATTATTGCTCTTTTAAATGATTACCAATATGAAAGATGAAAACTGGTATCGTTTGTTTGTGTTTCCCTCATGAATACTGCAATTGAATGAATACAGTCAATACTGCAATTGACTGTCTTTGCATATGTGTGTTGGCCACGCCAGTGTCTTTTGTAAATTGCATGTTAATATTTTTTCCATTTTTAATATTTTTTTTTTTTTGTCACTGATTTTAAGAGCTCTTTACTATGTTGGGCAGTAACCCTTTGTTGCACATATCTTAAATATTTTTCTGAGACCGCTTTAGAATAAGGGAAGGGGCATAATCAGAGCCAAGGCTTAGGAAGATGACTGTGGCCGCAGGAAGATGAATGGGGTAGGGGAGGCCAGGGCCACAGAGACCACATATCATGCAGTAGTCTGGGCATGAGTGAGGGAGGTACGGTCATCCTCTTATGTTGCAGAGGATGTGCCTTACTCCTCATTCCAGGGAGGCATCTGGGTATGTGCTGAAGAAGTTTGGAAGGGTCCAGAGGTGGTTGCTGGGGCCTAATTCATGCATAAAGACTAAATCCTTTGTCTTTCTGGGCCTCTGACTCCTGTGATGACTGACTGTGGCTCCTCTTGGTCCAGGAGAGATGTCAACTTCCTCACCCTGCCTGGCATCTAGGAGGCGGCCCTGCTGAGGCTGGCTGTGGACCCTGGGGAGGCTGCACAGGGACAGGGATGTAGCTCAGGGGAAGCAGAGCATGGCATTGGGCAAAGCCTGAGACCCCTCAATTTTGAGGGCTAGCCCCCATTGTCTTTAAGGTGCCCAAAGCTCTCATAGTCTGTAGCTTGATAACTTACTGTTGCAAAGTAGATAAAAATACTGTTGTTAAAAATAACCCCAGCCACCCCACAGTGAAGGCAGCCACCACGCGTGGATCACTGGTCCTCTTCAGGGGCCTAGCTCCCTCCTGTCCCAGAAGACGGCTTCATTATTCTGGTTTTACACACCAGGAAACTGAGGAGTGGGGACTATGGTCTTGCCTGGGGTTTCCCAGGCAGCTCCTGTCTGAGCTGGGACTTGATCCCTGTTGTGTGGTCTTAATCTCGTCCCCCAGCAGGTGTTACGAAAGCCTCTCTCAGGTGCCTCTGAGGCCAGACCAGATACAGCAGGTGACATTTCTCTTCAGGCCCAGGACCCTGGGTCCTGCACCTGTGCCCATATGTCCGTATGTGGAGATGGCCTGGCTGAGAGCCCAGCACCTGGGGATTAGGTGCCTCTGCCCCCACCTCATCCCCACCAGGCATCTGTGCTCCGGGAGGCTTGGGGAATGTGTTTCTGAACCCAACCTGTGGGCAGTGGGACTTGGGCAAACCCTTCTGCTCCTGCCTGCGGGAAAGGTGCTGGGCATTCTCCCTGGACGGTGGGTGAGTTTCCGCACCCTCTGACCATTGCTGTTGGAGGTTTGCCTTGTAACTTAGTGTTGAGTCAACTTTCAGAATTAAGAGCAGAGAGGTAGCATTTTAAGGCATTTCCTCAATTCTTCTTAGATGCCCACACATCGTGTTTTCCCTCTTCACCACTTAGGTAGCCATTTCTTTGCTTGTTTCTAACAGCTACCTATAGAAAACACGTGAATGCAGATCATACCTTGATGGTATTTACTAATATAAATATTTGCTTTCTAGAAGCAATGTTACACAAAATGCCTAAACTGTGGGCTAAGCATCTGAGGGCTGGAGGGAAGCAGTGCCACCTCCGTGGGGCGGGGCTGGTGTCCACCATTGCCACCATGAGACACGGGGGGATGGCCATGTGTTGGGTCATCCAACCTGCTTCTGCTGAGGACCTTGTGGTCCTTTTTTAAATGATAAAAGCATCTTTGCCAGCCTCCCGCAGGGCCCCTTGAGCTTAATGGAGGTGTATCTGAACACAGTGTGTGGTTCAGCTGCTTGCTTCCAGGGCGCCTGGAGCTGTGCTGCGGCAGCCCTCAAGGAGCTCACAATGCATGGACGGGGTAATAATCACATCAGACGGCAGCTGCATTTATTTTACCTGGTGTAATATCCAAGAAGGAGGAAGGAACTGAGTAAGCCAGACGTAGGTCTGAAGAGAGCCAGTGAAATGATTCAGACCATAACTAGGCGAGTGGATGCCTTTGCAACAGAATTGGAGTGTTTTCTTAAAGATGGGCTTATTTCAAGTAATTCTAAATATCACGAAATTCCACTAGAGACAGGGACCACGGAGAGGCCTTGGAGTTTGAGGAAACAGGATTTGATGAGCTTGAGCGTTTGTGTTGACCTCCGATGGTGTGTGTAGGCTGCAGCATGGAGCACTGGGGCTGACAGAGGAATACTGTGTGCACGTGTGTGTTTGCTTGTGTATATGTGTGCACACCCGTGTTTGCCTGCGTGTGCAAGGGTACACATATGTGCACTTGCGTGTGTACACACCTCGCCTCTTAGGATGATGAACATTCCTTGCGAATGAACTGGCAGCCCTGGTCTCTGTGTCCCGTGGGCAAGCAAGCTCCCCTTCTGCGGTCAGCTTTCTTCACCCAGGGTGACTCCGTTTTCAGACCCACTGGATTTGAGGACCGCCTTTGAGGCAGCTCCCTGTCTTCCTTTATACTCAGTATTATTAAAGTTTTTGTAACCCAAATGGCATTGGTTTTAACAAATAAACCAACGCTAACGCCAGCTTCTTTGGCTGGACAGACGCGAATCAGCTTCAGCAAGTGAATAGATGACATATCAAAGAACATGTTGACTAATCCCTTCCCTGTCTGAGAGCATTTTCCAGATTGTAGGCAAATACACTGGGGCGTTTAAAATAGAAGTCCCGGCATGGCCACAAGTGTATTCTGGGGAGTTTCGGCATCTACGTGCTATAGGCAGGTGAGTATTTATAGAGGTGCCTTGAAGTTGGGGACACAGAGGGGAGCCCTCTCCATTGCAGGGATGATTGTGGCAGGAACATGCTGGAATGATATTCTGCCTTTATTTATTATTTGTTACCAATGCGACTATCTTTTAATTTTTTTAAACAAATAATTTAGTTGTAAAGCATCAGACTGATTTTTTTTTTTGCGAAATAGTTCTAGTGAGCTAATTTATTTTTCAACTTTAAAACATCAGCATTTTATAGATCTGAATTTCACAATGTGAGGATGATTGCTACGTACAATTTGCAAAATTGTGATTAGCCAGCCCTTGCTTTGAGTTAGTTCTCCCTAATTCACAAAGGCTTCCAAGAATAGTCTGCACAAAATTCAGTTTGCAAATTGCAGGGCAGATTTTTAGAGGGCAGTTTAAAGAATGAAGTCCTAAGGGTTTTATCTATATTTATATCTCTTGTTAAACCAAACTCTTATGTAAATGTTACAATCTGTAAATAACTAGCAGGGCTGCCTTCTTAAAGGCAAGATTGCATCTCCATTTTTGAGATTTAGCAAAATTATTAAATGGCAGAATTGACTAAGATGCAAGTATATTTGGAACAAGCTAATAAACATTAATCAATATCATCAGCTGTATTTGTGTGGATATTTGAGGGTTTAAAAGTACAGAGACCTTTCAGTTTGCAGTTGAATTTCTCACAAATTAAAATAAAATAGAAAAGTCGCTGCCCTTAGTGATGTTTTGGGGGGAAAATGGTGATAACTTTGTATTTTCTTACTTTTTATAGCCATTAAAGTTTCACTAAATCTTACATGACTGTATACAGTCTGGATTATTTTTCACCCTTCTGCCATTGGACTGGAAAGAAATTACTGGCTCCCATCAGTGTTACTGGCAATCCCCATGTTCTGACATCTGTTCCTTTCCAAACATTTTACCAACCTTGATGAAATGGAGTTCAGTGTTAGAAGCTGACTTGAAGGAAATAAAAAGGATGATTAAAAATAACATTGATTAACACAAGAAGTCATCTCCCAATAACTATCAATGTTTTGATGGCCACTGCAGTTTATTTTTCTTAAATCTAGATAACTTATAGAAATTTTAATCATGTTTAATCTTTGAATTAAACTGAATTAGTGGCTTCTCATTTTTAAATAGAAGTATAGTGGACTCATTCTAGTCAATTTTAATCAAAGTCTTTGGGCTCTATTCATAAGGAATGTTTTTGGTCTTTCTCAGAGAAATCATGTAATGCACTTCTCCTGAGCAAATTACACTTTCTCAATTCATTAAGTCTTCTTTATCCCCTGGTTCCCAGGCAAAAGCACACAGCATCTTGGGGGTCAGGACCCGCCAGAAGGAGGGGTTGGGGGTAGGAGAAGCAGAGGCAGGGTCTGGGCCCGGTTCCTGCAGAGCCTCTTGGGGAGGCCTTTCAGATGGAACGGTGGGAGCGTGCACAGTGTTGGGGAAATTGTGGCCCAGGGAAAAATAAAAGGCTCCCCTCCCCCATTTGGGTTACCCAAATGATTTCCAGATTAATTTCCTCTTTTAAATAGCATTCAGATCTGTCCTAGACTTGGCCCCCAGCAGAATCAGGGCCTGTAACTCAATGTGTAAACAGTGAGGAAGTCCCACTGTGCGCTGGACCTGTCATTGAAGACAGAGGTATATTTCAATCAATTAATCCATATAATATGTATTGAGTGCCTGGTATGTGTCATACGCTGGGAGTGTAGCAATGAGCAAACAGATAAATAACCCTGTCCTCCCGGGCCTTCATTCCAGTGACACAGACAAGGGCATCTCATCATTACCGGCCCTTGAGCGTGGGTCACCCTGGGAGGCTCCCCTCCGAGCTGCACCTTGTCTTCCTGGTCAGATGTGGTAAAAGGAAACCCGCCCCCAGATGCCGTCTGGAGCCTCACCCACCACGTCTCACTTCTCTGCAACCTCTCTTCTGCACATCTGCCCTCCTCCAGGCTCACCACCTCCTCCGAGCTCATTCTTCTCTGAGTGCTGAGAAGACTTGGGGTTTGCACTACAACTCCCCTCCCCACATTTGTAGTTCACAGTCACAAAGTACATTAATCCAATACCACAAATTCAGAAAACAGAGGGAGTGAGAAACAAAACCACCGCAGCACCTGGAATCCCATCCCCTCCCCCCCACCGTGTTCATCGTAAATCGTGTACTTTTGGTAACCTTCCTTTTTATTTTCCCTTTGCATTTCCCTTTTTCACTCTATATTATAATCGTACCCATAGTTTTAAAATCCTTTCCCTGGCATCATGTGATTTGTAGTTTGCTAAGATCCCATATCGTTTATAACCTTCGTTCCTAATGGCTGCTGTTTTCTGTTGAATGGATATGCCATAATTTACTTCACAGTTTCTTTAACTGACATTTCAAGTTATTTCTGATAGTTCTCTAATGTAAAAACTACTGTGATGAGCATCTTCGTACAAAAAAGATCTTTTTTCCATTTTTCAGGTTGTTTCCTTAGGCCAGACTCCCAGAGGGGCAAGTCCTGGGCTGGGGGACACCACTCCACTTCTCTGCCCTTTCTCCCAAGTTTCTCTGTTTTCTGGGACTTTTAGTCTTCCTGCTGCCTCAGGGACGTTTTGGGCTTCCTCGGGCAGGGGCTGCGTTTATCACACTCTCAGTGCTGGGGCGTCAAGGCCTGGTCCTTGGCCAGACCCACCGGGGGTGCAGCCAGTCTTCATAAGCAGATGCCTTTTTCCTGAAATTCCCTTCTTATTCCGTCTAATCAATGCTTTGTGGGTGAAACAATTAGTGTTGGGAGTACACACTAAGTTTTTGGAACTTTCTGTTGCCCGACATCTGGAAAAGCCATGAACCTCCCACTGGCCCACCATACACACCCCCTGCCCACATCTGAGCCCCTTGCCCTCCTTCCCAGATGGGGGCTTTCAAATGCCTGCAGAGCCACAAGTGAAGGCAGAGGGCGAAAGTGCTAGAGGATGGAGTCCAGCCTTGCCGAGACCACTCTGCTTTGGCTTCTCCAACATCACATGGCTTCATGGGGGTCCTGCTTGAAGGGCTGGCCACCTGATGGGAGAGATTTGCTGAGGTTTGAAGCCTTCAGAACTTCCTGATTCCTCGAGGGAAGTATACAGTGTCAGGTCACATACAGGGTCTGAGATGTCCTCTTCCTCTCATTCACTGACTGAAGGACCAGTCATGAGAAGCAAAGCCAGGAGCCTGGGGTCCCCCTGGGTGGCTCTGGTCCCCCAGCATTCTGTGCTATTCCTGATAACCCAGACCGCTCACAGAGCCCACCACCCACCCCACCAGAACTAGGGAGGTTCCAAGGGGATCTCGTGACCTCCTCACTGCGATGAGATTTGCTCGTAGACTCCATGGCTCTAACGCTTGTGGAAGGTGGGGACAGATGTGGGGGAGATTCTGCTCTCTGCTCAGCTCTGACAAGGCACGAATGCCTCCTCTTCCTCACAGCCCACCAGCCCCTCACCCCGTCCCTTCCCCCTCTCCTCTGTCTTCTGCACACATGCCCACCCCTGCCCCCAGGCACTTAACTCTAGTCCAGCACCACCTCCCACCTCCCGTTTGCATCTGGATCTTTCTCGAGTTGCTAATTCACCCTCGATCAATAATTTTTATTCTTTTAAAGAAATCGCAGAATATTTCTAAGTGTATGCAGGGAGAGGGGAAAAGCACAGTGTGTGTCGTTTTAGATTTGATGTGTTCTGGATTTAGAAGTGCTGAATAATTCATTCCTGTTTAAAAAATAAACATACTATCTCTATCAGGACTTGACTGGGGGACTTCGTAATGAATCGATTCCAGGGCTGCAGGGTTCTTAGTTTGGGCAGCGTGAGAAAGAAGTCAGGCACTATCTGGGGAGAGGCTGTCCTCCTTTCCATGGGTGGGGTGGCAAGATGGTCTTGGCCATGCTTGGAGGGGGCATTGCTGGACCTTAGAAATTTCACTTCCTCTGAGAGGTTCTCTCCCCTGGCTGGTGTTCAATCCTCCATTGTTCCACCCACTGCCACACACTTCTGTGTCCCTCTGTCTACCTAACCATCTCTCCTCCCCACTGTCTCTGTCCCCGTCCATCTGCTCATTCCTCTTTTCCCTTTATCTACTCATCTACTCACTCATCCACTCATTTACCCCCTCCCTCACCCATCTTTCCATCCGTCCGCCCATCCATCCATCCGTCTGTCCATCCATCCATCCATACATCCATCTATCCAATGTGTCATGAGCATCTGCACAGTACAAATCTCTGAACTCCACAGTGCTTGTATTCTAGCCAGAGATTCAGGCAAAGGAGTCACTGACAATAATACACAGTGGTCCTCTCCTGTCAATGGCACCTCCCCAAACCAAGTCAGAGCCTCTTACTGCCGATATTTATATGCCATGTCTTTTCCCGTAAAATTCCTTCTCTTCTTCCATTCCTTCCCGACGACTGATGAGCTGATTGCCCCTAAGGTGTTAATGGTGAATAACAATTTTATACAATACCTTCTAGACCTTTTGTGGAAAGGGGGCCAGGGAGAGAACCACATCTGCCCAAAGTCACACAGTGAGCGGGACTCACTGCATGAGTGCTCTTGGTCTAGATTCATCCACGTCAGCTCCTCGGCCTGGGGAAAACCCCCAGAGACGTGCTTTCTGGTGTCAAAGTTCACGTCTTCCTAACCCATGGGGAATGACAGTGGCCGTGGCGGCGAGGTTTGTTCAGTGGGGCTGGTGTCAGAGTGCACAGACGCCTGTCTCACTCCTCACGCTCTGCCTTCACTGAAGGACAGAGATAGCTCTAGTTAAAAGTGGGCTTTCAGCACCCCCCTGGAGGCCAGGTCTCACCTTCAGTCTGGACACTTCAGCTGCGTGGGCATTGGGATCTGGGGGCTGGGGGCAGCCGGTTTGTGGCCACGACGCTGAGCTGCCTGTAGTGGCTGTGGAGCTCCTTTGAGCTGTTTCTTCATCTATACGAGGGAAAACGGGCCTGCCAACATCTGTTTTGTCAGCGTCTGGGAGCTGTGCTGGGGCTCCAGGAAGACTGCGTGTGGGCGCATTCTGGAAGGGTGGGGGCCAAGGAGAGGGCATTCTGAGGGGCAGCGGGGGTCCCCTCTCCCTTCAGGCTGGGATCCCACGTTTCCCTCTCTTCTTCTGCCACAGAGCACCCCAGGGATCTGGGTGGTGAGCGGGCCCAGGATCTTAGAAGCGCCAGGTCTGACGTTGCCCGTGGAGTCCAGTCCTGTGGACTGTGGCCCGGGGCCAAGCCCTGGAAAAAGGCCCAGCCCAGGTGTCACCTGTGCGCAGCACCAGGCGTGCCCAGGTGGGGCTCGCTGAGCCATGGTCGTGGTGCTGGGCTTCCCAGCTGTGCCACCTGTGGGCCGTGTGGCTGTTGGTGTCACCCTCTCCTCTGGGTGGCACGTTCCTGACTGCGGAGGAAGGGGTGGCCTCTCCGGGCTGTGATGCCGCGATTCGCTCTGTGGACCCAATCCGTCGCCTGCAGACTGCACTCCGCATACCTCGTCTCCCCTCTGCTAAATCACAAACAGAAATTGAACTCAGGGTCACGCATGAAGTCATGAGTGTAAGTTTATTTTTTACATGTGGAGTGTTCTTTATTTACAGCTGAAATCCCCCGAAGATTAAACTTTAAAAAGATTTAATAGTGCTGGGGTCAGATGGTGACCTCTTGCCATGCTCTAGGCAAGGAGGCAAAGCTGAACGCTCACAGCCTCTTTGAAGAGGCTCGGCCAGGGGTGCGCCTGGTGTGAGACCAGCGGGCTGGCGCTGCCCAACCAAGCCCGTGGGAGGGGCTGGGGCCTTGGGGGGAGTGGGGGCCAGGAAGCCTGGGCCGGGGCCATGCAGGGAGAACAGGGTGGAAAGAAAGAGGATGCTGATTGGGGCCAGAGCTCTTTGACTAGTGGTGTCATTTTGCTCTGGGAAAACAAGTCCCCTCAGGAGGGTCTGCCATGCCCCTTCGGCTTCTGCTAGGGAATCCTCTCAAATCTGGTAGCTGACAACTTTGTGAGAAGGGGTCAGGGATGGTGGTGCTACCTGCATGCGAGAGGGTGGCTGGGGGATGTGGATGGGCATCACCCCCTCCGGCACACCTGACGGAGCTCAGCTGCACAAGCAGCACTGGGAAGACACAGCAATTTTTTTTTTTAACTGGGAGACTTTTTCTTTAAGACCCTTTTTCTCCCCTAAGCAATTTTAGCCTCCTGTTCACTGACAGCCTTTTGTTAAAGGATGTATTATTGTTGAAATTGATGCAAGAGGAACGTGTGTCCTCCCTGGCTGTGGGCACGGAACTCCAGCCCAGGTCCGTGGGATGCACAGCAAACCTGGACCGACAGAGCCCCTGGCTGGGTCTGAACCCACCCCGGCTAGTGCGGCCTGGCCCATCAACTTCCTCTGGGAATCCAGGCTCTTCTTGGCGTACAGTTATTTTATGAGGAAAGTGGGGTGTTTTCCAGGCCTGTATTTGATTTTCACTTATAATTATCTCCACATAAGTCTTCAATTTTGGATTTTGAATTGGAGACACATGAACCCGGCTATGCATGTTAAAAGATCAGTGACAAAAATCACATGACATTTGCATGCCGTAATTATTCCCCCAACCTCCTCAGCAGGCTTTGTTTGGAAGTCAAACCTGCATGCAGCGCATGCCCTTCTTTGGGGGGGCTTTCATGAATTTGGATTTGGGTTTCTTTGTGTTCACGTCTAAGTGAAGCAGGCTTGGTTTCAGACCCCACTCTCGTATCTCTGAAACCCTGGCCTCCGTCCCTCCCACCTCTGCGGCACGAGCTGTGGAATTTTTATCCTTTGGGCAGTGTGTCTGGTCTCTGATGGGTGGACTTAGGGCTCATAATGACTTTGCAGGGTGGGCGACTGCTTGCTGTGACCCTGCGACCCTCCCCAGCACGGAGGACATCTCAGACTCCTCCATGCCTGCTTCCTCCTCTCGCACGTGGGGCCGTGGAACCTACCTTGTGGGGTTGGTGTGAGTGGAATGACATAATGCCCGTGAGGTGCTCAGCGCAGTGCCTGGCACGAAGGAAAGCCTCTGTGCGTGGTTACGATGACGACCATCAGAGTCAAATATCGGCTTATCAGAGAGCAGTTATCCGCCTTTGTGTGCCCAGCTCTGCAGACCCCCCGGGAGGTGGAGAGGCATCTGCTGGGTCCCAGTGGACAGAACAATCCGACCTGGGGGAGGCCGGAGGGCAGGTTTAAGTCCTGCATGGGGCTGTGCTCCTGTCACAGCAAAACCTCCACAGCCCGCAGCGAGGTACCAGATGAACTCCTGTGATCTTAGGACGGGCCTCTAAGCAGCCTACTCTGTGGCCCGGGCCACCCTTGGTCTACACTCCGAGCTCACCAGAGTTCCCTGCAGTGGATTCCTCAGCTCTTAGTAATCTGCTCACTCAATAAAGGGTGATGCGTTATTCAGGGGTCCACGCAGCCTCAGCTAATTGCCCAGGTTCCGGAAGAATTGTTTTGTAATGCAAATAGTTGTTTGTACCACATGTGTGCTTCGGATAAAGGTCTAATCTGGTGATTTCACCCTATAGGAAGGAGATAGTTGCTGGAACCAGTATATGCTGAAGGGGACGAGCATGCCTTCTCTGGAAAAATCGTGGCATGGACATTTATGTGCAGAGGGGTTCTTTTTGGATTTCCCTGCCACTCTTGAAGCCAATAACAGCAGGTGTTCGGTGTACTCTGGATCTAGTTTGGTGACCTTTAAAAATTAAGGGCCATTTGGGCTTCCCTGGTGGCGCAGTGGTTGAGAGTCTGCCTGCCGATGCAGGGGATGCGGGTTCGTGCCCCGGTCCGGGAGGATCCCACATGCCGCGGAGCGGCTGGGCCCGTGAGCGATGGCCGCTGAGCCTGCACGTCCGGAGCCTGTGCTCCGCAACGGGAGAGGCCACAACAGTGAGAGGCCCGCGTACCGCAAAAAAAAAAAAAAATTAAGGGCCATCAAGAGCTCCTTAGAGATACTGGTTGCTTTCATCTTGTTCTTCTTGACTCCACTCTCTCTCCCCTCCACCCCTCCTCCTTGCCCCTTCCCCTGCCAGCAATAGAATTTGAAGGCATTGTCAGAGTGAGAAATGGGAATTAGGATTACAGGGAGAGATGCACTGATGCAAGGAAGGCTCTTTTGGATCTTGTTAAAATGGATCTATTTTGCACGCTTGCTTTTAAAAAGTCAGTATATCAAGAAGGCCAGGAGCTTCTTGTGAGAGGCACCTTAGCAGTGGGAAGGGTTGGGGCAGAGTCCAATTTAGGCTTCTCAATAGACAAACACCTGTACTAAGGCACATCTGAGAGCTTGGGCCACATACCCGCAAGTAAGCAGAACAGAGCCTTATTGAGAAAAGTCCGAAAGGACTGGAGCAATCAGCTTACAATGAGGATTTTTGCTTCGTAGGAATGTGGTCTTGCTTGCTGAAAACATATCCTTTGCGCAGAAAGCACGCATAATCCTAGGCCAACTTTGCCCTTTGAATAAAAATATGCTTAGTTGGAATTTTGGAGGTGGGGGACTGGGGAATGGAGATGGGGAGGAATCTCTTTCAAGCCTGTTCAACAGAATACGTGCTTATAGATAGAAACTCAAAGGGAGTAATAGTTATGGAGTTCTATTTTGTAAAGTGTGACCAACTGATACAATAAAACATTTGTATAAGTGGTGATTAAATTACATTTAAGAGAGTACCTCATTTATGGCCCTAAAAAGTACTTGTTGGAGCTGTCTTTTGGACAGACCTTGGAAGGCCTAGGGATGGTACAGACAAAAGTTTATCAGGCCCCACTTCTCCCTTGCTGTGTCCACCTGCACCGTTGGTACGGCAATAAGTTCTGAGGGTCATGTCAATATTTCCATTAAAACACACACTTTTTAAAAATGGAGATATTTTGCTGTGGGGCATAACTTAACTTACTGGGTCTACACTTGGGAGAGATACTTTCTCCACCAAATTTCTGAAGAAGAATCAAAATTGATTTGGGTATTATTGAACGGCGCTACTTATTTTCAAATATTGATTGAGCGTAACAGGTTCAAGTACTTTTTTTTTGAAAAGTAGTTTTGGCTGATATTTTATCATATCATGACTTAAATGACATGCTGTATTTGAAAGTACTTAATATCATGCCTGGTAAACAGTAGGCACTCAGTAAATACTGCTTTGGCTATGTTACTATGCCACCACCATCATCAGCACCACTACTTAGTTTTCTGAGTTGGATAAATATTGAGTAATATATTGCATACTTCATCACAATGCCAGGAGGCTCTGGGTGCCCACATGTTAAATAGTAATTGTACTAAGTCTGATCCTGTATGAGTTTATGGCCAATTCTATCACATTAAAATAAATTTGGTGGTATAAGCAGCTTCGAAGTCACAGAACTGGGGCAGAAGTCCACTCTTGAGTGGTCAGTTTCGTGCACCCTGGGTCTTATGGGTACAGGCTGGTTGGCACCTTTAGCTTTGCATCGGCCTTCACTCTGTGAGGACAGACCTTGCATTTTCTGGGCCGGGGGAGAATTGGAGGGACTCAGAGGACCCTTGACTTTGGGGCTGGGGATTGGGAGGCCTGGTTCAAGGCCTTGCTTTTCCACCAAAGAGATATAGAGAAGTCACATTGGCGCTCTGGGCCTCAGGCTCCCATTTCCAGGAGGAAGACTCTAGGGTCCCCCTACCCTGACATCTATGCTCTCCGAGGCCATGTCTTCAGAATAGCAGCCTGCAACCTGGCCGGCACTGTCCCTCCCCCAGTCTTTACCTCCCAGTTCTTCTCATCTTCCAGGACGTGGCTCAGATGTCCCCTCGTCAGAAAAGCTCCACCTCCCCCATGGCTTGCTGTCTCTCACCAAAGGAAGACATACCCACGGCTTTTAGTAAAATGAGAGCTCCATGCATCTGAGCATGGTAGCAACCAGGAAAAGAAGCAACTTAGCCAGTGAGTGCTTGGGGTTCCAGAACATTCTCTTCCCTTTATGTAGAGTCATAATTCTGATAGTCTGGGTCAGGCTCAACAGTGAGCCTCAACTATTTATTTACTTTGTGACACTTTATCACAACCTATGATTAGCCTAACACTGTCTTCCTCTTTCCCATAAATTTCAGTCCCACGAGGGAAAGGGCCAAGTGCATGTTGCTCTTGCCTGATCTACAGGAAGTGCTCAGTGAGTATTGGTTGAAAGGGAGCTTGCTTCTGTGGTCCATGAGGCTCCTCTTCCTGGCCAGAGCCCCAGTTTCATCTCTAGAGGACAGTAGACCCGAGACAGACAGAAGTCTGGGAGTTCCAATGGAGCCCTACTTGGTTCCGTGTTCTCTCTACTTCTTGTGGGTCTCCAGAGAAAAGAATTGGGTGAAGAGCTTGTTTCCACACGGGGCTTCCAGGTGGGGTTTAGCCCCTGAGGCCAACATGTCTTTGGGGCCTCTGGATAAGAGGCTGTCCTTCTTTATCCTCCTTGTGTGATGCTATATCTGCCTGGAGCTTCCTGGATCTTTCCTGGGTGAAATCTTCTCATGGCTGGAGGCCTCCTTATCCCCACGGCAGTGTCCCATTGTCTACCTTCTGTACTTGTTTCATGGGGAGATTCCACGTCACCTGCCCTGACCTTGCCCACACCCTGAGCCCTACCTGTGAAAGGGCACGCCCACCCCCAGCCGGACCCCACCAAGATGAACCACAGACAACCCCTCCCACACACACAAATTAGTGGACTGTGTCTGTGTTGACACATTCATTCTCACCCTAATGATATGTTTATTTAACTGATGACTGCTGTCCTCATTAGGGACTCATTGTTGAGCTTGGAATAGTGATTATTTTTGCTGATATTCCTTTTCTGCAATGATGATTTTTTAAAAAATCACTCTTTTGGTGTGCTATGAATCCTTAATGAGGATAGTTAAATTTAAAAGAAACCCCCAAACCACCCTTCAGGTTGAAAATAGAAGTGTCTGCACAAGCAGGCTGCTAATCTGCTGATTATTGATGGACATGATTGGTGACAGACCCACAGCTTTCAGCAAGATGAGAGCTCCATGCATCTGAGCATGGTAGCAACCAGGAAAAGAAGCAGCTTAGCCAATGGAAAGTGAATGCTTGGGGTTCCAGACATTCTCGTCCCGTTAGGGAGAGTCATAATTCTGATGGGTTGAGTATTAATAATGGCATCCAAATTGGACCCAGAGCTGGGTGATTCTTGGGAATGGATGGAGAAAGATGTTTATAAAAGCTTATTAGCCGAATACCCAGCAAGTTGGATAGACTTTCCAACCCCTGAAACCTACCTTTTTCCTTTGGAATTCTAATCAAATGCCCTCATGACAGGTGAGTACTTCCTGCTTCTCAGATGAGGATTAAGACTCTTAGAAAAGCAGCACTTTGGCTAAAACTGGGGTCAGGGTGTGCTGGCGTGACATCATGCATCTCGCCTGCAAGCCTCTGTCTTCTCATCTGTGGACTAAGCCCATGACAACAGTGACAGTGCTGTGGGAAGCATCCTGCGGCGG
Source organism: Globicephala melas (assembly GCF_963455315.2). Taxonomy (NCBI): domain Eukaryota; kingdom Metazoa; phylum Chordata; class Mammalia; order Artiodactyla; family Delphinidae; genus Globicephala; species Globicephala melas. Next base: position 20,069,653 of record NC_083332.1, on the reverse strand, counting down.
CTTGATGGTAGGGGTGGGAATCCCAGTGGCCTCAGTCCAGTGACCAGCCTTTACAGGTCTCCATACAGCATGGGGACCTGGGGTGGGTGGGAGATGGGGTGGGCGGTGACATGAGGGAGCCACAAGGGAACAGGTGTGGCCAGACCTGGGGGATTTAGCACAGGTGGGAATGAGCTCAGGACCTGGTTACTGGTTCCGGTATTAGCTGTGTGACCTGGGGCATGTCGCTTGTCCTCTTGGAAGCTTAGTTTCCTCACCTTGTACTAGGGGTGTTGGGCATCAAATAAAATAACAACACGTCAGGGGCTCAGTTACATCTTAAATCCCAGTCATGGAAGCTGCTGTGACACGGCCACCTCCTCCCATATGTGTGCTGACTGGCCTCATAAGTGCAGCATCTCCTCTCTTCTCGAGATCCGTGAGCTTCTGGAATCCTGGTCCCACCCAGCCGCTCTTTACAGCATGACGCAGCCTTGCACCAGACCTGAGCACGTGCTAGGTTAGTGCTGTGGGTGTCTGGTCCCCTGAGCTGCCCGGCTCCCGGCCCACTTCCCAGCCTGGGGCACCCCCCACCCCAGCCTCTTGGCTCCTGCTTTCTAGGGCGTCCGTTCTTCCCTCTGCCAGCACGTGTTGAGAGGCTGTGAGTGACGCTTCCTGCGTGGCTCCTGGTCTACACTTGGGCGTGGACAGAATGTTCCTCGCTGGAGCTGCCTCCAAATGGTGGCCTTTAAAACGTTCCTGCTCGTTCACTAACCACCAGGGCTTAGGATATGGGCTTACTCTCTGTCTTGGTCCTGCACGGGTCCCCTCCTGCTGCTGCCATCCACAGCTCAACGTTGGGCCATCCAGCAGCCGCTGAGAACCACTGGGTTCAAGGGGTGACACCCGCCCAGCTCTGACTCTCCTCACCAAATGAATTTCTCCTAAATACAGATTCAGGAGGAGTTCTGAGGCAGAGCATGGATGGACCAGGGAAGAGGTGATCCCGCCCAGAAACGTGGGCTGGTCGGCACACTCTGGGCAGACTGTGTGTCCTCTGCTGTTTTAGGCAGGCTCCGACCTGAGTGTATGGCAGGGCCTGACCTTGGGGGGACTGAGAGTCCAGCTGGAAAGATCGAGTGCATGTTTGTTGGTGCATTCCTCATCTGGTCCCCCTAGAAGACGTCCTCCAGGAGGGCAGGGACCATGTCTGACCTTTCCCTGTTGTTTCTCTGGCATCTGGCACATAGTAGTTGCTCAGTAAATATTTGCTGAATGAATGAATGAATGAATGGGATACCTGCTTGTGGAATGCTAATGATGCTTGGAAGGGCAAGAGAAGAGGGCACAGGGCAGTACAGGATGAGCTTTGCCAGAGGGATTGTATAAACGATTGCTACTGAAATTCAGAGGCTGGCCAGGGGCCCTTTCAGGCTTTGGCTGCCAAAGGCTTCTTAGGAGAGACTGCTCAAGCTGATTCTTGCATCCTGGTTGGCGCTTGGAGGTAGAGAGGAGGGAGAAGGGTGTGCAGAAGGCAGGGTGGGGTGGGCAAAGGCCTGGAGGCTGGACTGCAGGCGTGTCTAGGGGACAGCAGGTAGATCCCTGGGGCTGGAGGGAGGGAGGGTGTGTGCCTGGGAAGCTTTGGGGACCGTCCTGGAGAGGTCAGCAGAGGCCAGAATTCACAGGCCCAGGCTGGAGAGTTCAGCTGTGACCCCTGATGTTATTTTAAGGTGGTGGCTTTTTCATATTTAATTATGAATGAAATTGCATTTGAGGACGGCAGCTGATGACGGCGTGTGGTTGTGCTGTGTGGGCTGCTTTCAAAATAGCTCACCCCAAACTTCATTAGTGATTAGTTTGAGGAAACTGCAGCCTGACCTGCCAGCACTTTTCACATCGTCTGTGTTTTTGGGGAAGGGCTCTGGCTTCAGGGGCCCTTTTCTAGACCTCGTTCTTGGAGGCCCATCCTTGGGGACCTCAGCGTTTCTTGATGACGGGCAGATTGTTGCCCTTTGTAATTCTCCTTTGCCCTTCAACTTAGTCCTCTTTGAACTTGGAGCACCCCGAGGGGACACTGACAGAAACCCCTGCCTGTGGCTCTGCGCGGCCAGGGAAGCCAGGGCTGGTGCTGGACGCTCTCAGCCAGGCCACCTGGCCCACCAAGTTGGGTTGCCGAACCGAATGGCTGGCGTCCCCATCTCCTGACTTCTCCTAAATATGGTCAGTGTTTGTAGAAGCTCCATCACCATCTGCATGAACTGTAGCTTTCGGCTTGGCCCCCCTCCCTTTCCTGGACTTAGTATAAACCCTCATTATAATCGAGATTAGCCTCAGTGAGAAGTACACATGGGTTGGCAACCACCGCAAATCCCAAACAGCATCTCCAGCGCTGTGATGAGCGTGACATACCAGTGCTGGTCCCGTTTCCTCCCCTGAAATCCCATTCCTGACACTGGCCTGAGACACTGCTGCAGCCTGGGGGAGGGGGCGGTCTCCTCCACGGGAACGCTCCGGTTCCAGCTCCAGCTTTCTTCCCCTCGTAGCAGGCTTGGCTTTGCTCCCCGCTCCGCTGCTCCTCCCTGTTTGACCTTCGGAAAACTGCCTGGCGTCTCTGAGCCTCAGTTTCCTGGTATCCTTACATGGGGGATAAAGTGAATCACAGAAATTAAATACGCTAACGCATGGAACTGAGAGCACTTGGTGCTGCTGCGCTCCCGGCAAGAGCTCAGTTAACGCCAACTCCTCGCTCCCCCGTCATGGCCGTGGCGATGCCGGTGGACAGCGTGGCTTGGGGGCTTAGAGCACAGAGGCAGAGAGCCCCCCGAATTGAACCCTGGCTCTGTCGCTTCCTGGTGACTTGGCCTTGGGCAAGCTGCTTGACCTTCCTTTGCCTCCGTTTCCTCCTACCTGTTTGAGGGCAGTGCTGATAGCGTTTCGCAGGGTTGTTGTAAGGATTTGAACTTGGACTACACCAAGGGGCACCCAGCCCATGGTGAGCTTTATTCACGTGCCAGTAAGTATCAGTTCTTACTGTTTATCATTGTGACTACCGTATCATTATCTTAGTAGTTACGTGATCTGGATCACATTGGCTAACCTCTTGAGCCTCAGTTTCCCCGAAACGACGCAGGGACACCGTGACCGGCGGCGTGTGTGAGAGTGCAGGGCCCAGCGGGCCTGGCTGGCCCTCCTTCCCCTGGGCCGTGACGCTCCGTAGCTAAGTAACCCTGGCTGATGTGTGGCTTTTGACGGAGGTGCTCGCGGGAGAGCCGCGTGTGCCGCCCTCCTCCTTCGGGTGACAGCTGTCTCCAGGCAGATGCCTCCCCCATGTTCTGGAGCAGTGAAAAGAGGAGAGAGCGTCCCAGATTTAACTTTGGAATGTGCACAGAGTCGTGCCAGCCTGCCTCCGAGCCCACAGGGCCCGTGGGCTGGGTGGTCTTCGGGGTCACTGCCGCTCCGGACTCTGGGACCTGAGAACCCATGCGGCAGGGTCTGGGATCTGGGTTGGGCTCTTGAACCCTAAGTGCAGTTGGAGTCCCAGAACAGCGTGTGCAGCTGGGAAGAGCCACTGATCGCCCAACTGAGGAGTCTTTCTCTTGGTAACTTGTCTGTTGGGCGTAGTGGTGCAGGTGTGAGACTTGATGGGAAATGGACACACTTTGGGAGGAGTGGGCGAGAGTGGGGACTCAGGCCTGTTTCCCAAGGTCTCCACACCAGTGCTCTGTGGTCTCAGGCCTTGTCTCACCCCTGGGCAGAGACCCGCTCTCTGATATGCTGGCCTTCCCAGGAATTCCGGAGACAGGCCCATGACAGGCCTCCTGTTAGGACCCATAAGGCCACTCATAGAGATGGACATCGCCACCTTGGGGAGAGGGTTGCCCTCATTGCAAGTGGCATTGCAAGGCCTCTGCACCGTAGAGTGACAGGAGGGACGGCCGAAGCCCTGGGGAGCGGCAGAGTGCGAAAGGGATTGGGGCAGGTGACTGTGCTCCAGGCAGGCCACTGTGAGTGGCTGGTGGCTGTGGACTTGGAGGCTGTCTGCTTCTGGAGGCAGGGTGGTCTCCTCTGACGTCTCCAGCCCTAAGTGTTCTCTTCTCTCCCAGATATCTGAGTATGAGCCCCAGCTCGAGGTATCCCACAACTGTGAGCTGGAGAACCCTGCGAGGGTGTCCGATGTGCATTTGTCACTCTAGGGAAGGCAGGCGGACTCCCAGGTATACCTGCCCTGGCCCCTGGCAGCCTGCCCCCACCCCCCTCCCAGCCCCGGGAGTGCCTGCTCTCTAAAGGGGAGCAGTGGGGACAGGGAGACCTGGTCAAGCTGGCCTCGGGGGTTGACGAGCAATGTCTCACTCAATGTGAGTCTTTCCTGGGGGAGCCAGAGAAGCCCCCAGCCTCCGAAGGCTCCGTATCTGGTGGGGTCAGGTAGCAGCACAGGAAGTCCAAACCCTGTGGTCACTGTTATTCCTCAGAAGTGGCCTCAGGGGACAAGATGATAGGGTTCAGGAGGGCCCCCAGGGTACATGTCGGGCAGCTAATCCCTCCCTGACGGGAGACTGCACCGGGCCCAGCCTGGGCCCTTGACTCACCCCCGTGCAGCAGTGTCCTCTGAGCACTGGATTAATGTGCTGTTCCTTTTAGTCTCCTCCCCTTGTCACCTCCGAATGTCTCAGAGACAAGCCTGAGTGAAGGACAGTTTTCTTGCCTCTTTGAGGAGTCTTTTCACCTGCTCGGGCACCCTCGCAACCCCCTTGGACCAGGGGACAGAGCAGAGGAGAAAGAGCAGTTTCTAAATTATCACCGTCTCGTACCTGCACATGTGCACAAAAATAAGCCTGAATGCTTTTTCTTAGTGTGCCATATGCTGTCTATTTTTAACTAGTATATACAGGGCCCAAAAGAAAATTCGGTGAGGAAGTAAGAGCACATTGTGGTTGCAGATACACAATCACCGAAGAAACCTAAGATAATTGCCGAAATGACATCCTTTAGAAAATGCGAGGCTCTGCGGGTTCCTCCTGCAACAGGCATCCTGTGCATTTTCTGTCCCTTCTCCTTGGCCGCCACGCACTTAATTCCATTCCAGCCATGTCAGGAAGACTTGAGAAAAAAAATCCCACCATTAAAGACGTGCTCTTTGTTGTTTCAATCTGTGACCCCAGCAATCTCTTTAGCAAGCCATGGTTCAGTGAACTGGCACACAGCAGCCGTTCAGCAGTGGAAAAATCATAAAACAGATGGAAGCTTTACATTTTTGTTTAGTTTTTAAGAGCAGTTTTTATAACATCGCTTAAAACCATTCTGATGCATCATACTGTTTACACTCGAAGCTTTGTAGCTAAGATGTTTACAGTATGGAGAATGTTTTAAGATATTTTATAGTTATGATATTTAGATAATTGGCAAGAAAAAAATAGTTTGTTGAGATTGCAGTGATGTTAGTAATCGTGAAGTAACTTATGAGTCTCAATAAATATGTCCAGTTTGGTGGAAAGTACAAACTCAGTTAAAACAAAACAACACAAGAGGGAATATCTTTTTAGTGAAATCATTTCCTTTTCTTAATCAAAAGATGACAGGCGGGGCCTTAGAACTCCCATCTGCGCGGCACCACGCCATGGCCCTGAGCGCTGCCTCTCCTTTTGTGATTGATAGCTGCTCTACATCGGGCCATCGCTATTCCACACGAGTTCATGCAAACACCAAAGTTAATAAAGTTCAGTTTCAGCAGACCACCTTAAAATAAACCCAGAACAGCCCCCCACGTATCTTTGTGCAGTGGAACTGGCAGAGATTTTTTTTTTAATGTTAAAGAATTTATGCAGAGCTAGGATTTGGAACTCTTTTTTTTTTTTTTTTTTTTAACTGCCCCAAAATGGCATTAATCAAAAACAATAACTCCTTTTAACTTTTCTAAGTGCTCTAAAGGAAAGTATGAAATAATCTGTGTGTGGGCCACAAATGTGGAGAATGCAAACATTTCACAATAAACATGTTTAAATGAAAGTCCCTGGCAAGATAGTCTGAAAGATAGTACATGCTGGGTTAATTAATGCATACTCATAAAAATAAACCTCACTTTTAAGATTTGACCAATAAAAATCATCAGCATATTTGGATCAGATGACTTTATGTATACATTGAACTTCTCTGTGGCAAATGGTCCTTGGAACGCCTGGAAACAGACTCCAGTTTGAGGTCCAAACTCCCCTTCTATCTGCTTTTTGTGTTTCCAATACAGTGATACGATGATTTATTCTGGTTTTATCTGTTATACCTGCAATTGATCTGCTGGTGATGGGATTAAATTTATCATTTTAGATGAATAAATCATAGTTAGATAGCCAGAAAAATGTTTAGTTGCATAAAAATGCCTATTGTTTGCTTACAACACACAACGTTTGATTTTCACTATAATCAAATTACTAGAGTGCATTATTTTTACTCCAAGATGTTGATTTTTTGCTATCTTAAATTGAATCATTTTGGCCTATTCACAAATGCTATCTTTAAAAATATATATACTTTCCTGAAATCATGCATTCAAACAAATGTTGACTTTGGGTTGTGGATTACTCAGTGTTCTGAGGTTTTGTTAAATTAGAAATCACATCATTTTCTAAGCCTAATTACAGTATAGAAGATTCTGATTTTATATCTTGCTTTTTGAACAGGAAAAGACAAACTGCTACAGTGACCGCTTCGGTATGAAACTAACAGTAAAACCAAACTCATTTTAAAAGAACTGAGATTGGAATTCATAAATTCAGTAGAAGTTAAGTTGTAACTACCCAGACAGTGAAATTCTGAACCTAAGATAATGCCACATTTCAAATCCTTATGAAAATAAAAAGAACCCAACAAAACTTATTGAGGAAAAAACTCTAGCATGAGTTTAATTTTATCCAACTTTACTGGCAGCTTATTTTGAACTAATGTGCAATAAAGTTGCCAAGCAGAACAACTGAAAGAAACGAGAAAAAACATTTTTTTCTTGTTTCCTTACACTGTTTGTTTTAATAAAGGCTGTAGAGCAGTAAACACCTGAATCAATGACTTGGTGTTGGGTTGGCCAGAGAGCTTTAGGACTTAGTACTGCTGTGATTAGCCAGTTCACAAAAGGGCAGGCACTGGGCTGTCCGCTTCAGCGAGTTCCGGACAGCTGTCCCTGGGTCTGCTGTATCCCCTGCCCCCATGGGGACAGATACGAGCCCCGGAGTAAAAGCCCTTCTATGGTAGCATCATCCTGGCTCTCCTGGGCGTAAGACAAGTACCCACTCTTAAGGAAGCGCCTTTCACATGAATGTTTCTGGAAAAAGGGCTTGCAAGTCCAAGGGATCCAGCTGATTGTAAACAGTGTCAGCTTCATACCCTCGTTTTGTACCAGAGACTCAACATTGCCTATTTTAGAGAGAGTGTGTTTACGCCTACAAAATGAACCTCTGCGCGTGTAGATGTTTGTCCTGAAGCCACACCTAGGGATTCCTGGGGTGGGGGAGCATCTGTCTCAGCCCTTCCCTCCCCCAGGCAGGGGGCTGGGCCTGGGGGAGGCTCCCACATCAGGGGGTGCCCGCAAGAAGGTCTTCACCTGGGAAGGCCCAGGGCCCATCTGGAGACAGTGGGAGGAGGTGATGTGCCCAGAGAGCTGCTGACTCGGGGTCCCAGAGCAACCCCCGGGCTTCTGAGCAATGGGATTAAAAATCCAACATGCATGTGTGATCTTGCCTGGAGAAGTCCCATAGCTTCCATCAGATTTTTGAGGAAGTGCCTTTCTCATCTGTACCTGAGAAACAGATAAACTTAGATGGAAAAACTAGGGGATGGTAACCTCTTTTTGGAGAAACTGGGTGCTGCTTCAGGACAGATACAAACGTCTGCTCCTGGGAAAGTCTGAACCACAGGACGCGGGGTAGGATGTGGGGCAGGAGGCACGAGGTCGGTCCCCTCCCCGCCCAGTGCATCATACAGAGTGTGGCTGTTTCTGTACTTTTTAAGGTAGTGTGTTGATGGGACAGCTGTGATGACCACAGCAGCAAGGGCTGGGGGAGTGAGCCGAGGCCTGGGGTGGGGAGGAACAGTCCAAGGGTGGGGCCCCTGCCCTGGGCCGTCTCTCTAGCCTCCCGTCCTTGTGGCCTGTCCCCAGTGATGGGATTGGACGTGGCCACAGCCCATCTCAGAAGCCGTGCTCCGAGTGCCTCCTTCCTTCCCACCTTTGTGCCCACACTGGGCCTTATGGCTCAGGAATTATTACCAGCTCCATGGCTTACTTTCTGCCACCAGCACCTGCCACGTCCTGGAAGCCACTTGCGGAGTGAGTCCCTCTCCTGGGCCGAAGCAGAGGGGGAAGATGGTTTATTTGCCCAGGCCCGGCTTGTGGTGGCTTCAGGAATTCAAGTTCCCCATGGCCAGGAGGTCCTTTGGAGACTCCTATGTTCAATGCTCTCGTTGGACAGTTGGGAGAGCCAAGGCTCGAATGGAAGAGCCTCTGAGGTCAGACAGCGAGCTAGTGGTAGGGCTGGGCGAGGACAGGCCTAGCCCCATGACCTTGTCCCTGTGTCACCCTCCTCCTCTGGTTCAGTGTGTGTGAGCCAACATTCTGTGGGAGACACGTAAGAGGTGGCCAACTCCGTGCAATTTTCCCTCCTGCTGGCTCAGCGTAACAACAACGTTCCAGGCACATTATGTCAATTAGTTAATTACTAATCATCTCATTGAATTTAATTAATTCTTACAACAACCTTATGAGGTAGGTACTACTTCCATCCCCATTTTACAGATGAAGAAACTGTGTAGTGGTCAAGCCCAGGCCACTCACCGCAAAGTCGGTGCTCTCAGCTCCCTGTCCCGCACTGTTCCCCAGTGCTCAGAGATGACTTCAGATTTAACCTGGCTGAGCACTTTTCTCTTTGATATAGTTAAGTATCTATTTTACATACTTAGATGGGGAATAAATATTGTTTTTGGTTTATGGCAGTGTTATATAAAATTTCCATTAAAAACAAATTGATTTAAGGAAATCTATGAGTGAATTTCACGAAAGATCCTAACGAGTTAATGGTACAGGTATAAGCAGATATGGCGATAAGGCGAAGGTGGCATGCAAATGATGGAAATGTGGGCCACACTGTCCCCAATGCAGTTAGGGTGGCCATCAGGAAATCTCCAACGCAATGGTTCTCAAATTGGCTTCCAGGGGACCTCAGGGGTTCTAAGACGTCTTGGGGGCCAAGAGAAGGAGAGGCCTCAGGGCTCTCCTCTGCAGCTTTGGCTAGAGGAACTGCTTTTATCAGCTCATATGTGGAAAGATTTCCTTGGAAAAGGACTCTGCTAGAAAATGCTGAAAAAACATGATCTAGACCAAGTTCTTGATTCTGTAGATGGGAAACCAAATTCCACAGAAGAGCAGAGAATCACAACGATTGACGCTCTGCAGTCATTTTAAATAGAAAGTGTCTTTATTTAGGCAGATCGCTGGAGCTTTGGTAGAAGAAGCAAAATATACACTTGAACGGAGTCGTGAGGATTCACACAGTCCAGTCCCCTGCTTCCGGTAGCCTGGCCACCAGCACATTTGGTAGAGGTGGATGTCCACCTGGGAGCAAACTCCCCACAGGCAGGGGGCCCGGGAGTCACAGGGCAGAACTGCTGAGCAGTAGCAGACAGTGATGGCTGGTGGTCGAGTGGTGAGTGGGTGCCAGACCCTGGGTAAGCACTTTCAGATGTGTTATCTCCGTTCTAAAGATGAAGAAATGGAGGCTCCGTGTTGACGTGAATTCTCAATATCAGTGCTGGGCCTTACTGGGCTCTGGTCTAGAGTCTGTGCTCCTGATGGCTGAGGCTCCTGCCTCCCAGGAGATGTCCATCAGTGTCTAGCAGATGCAGGTGTCTCATGGTCACAAACACCTCTCTGAGCCCTCTCATCCTGAAGGTTCAGACAGGAGGCAGGAATGTTTCTCTCCCTTCTCCTGAGTCTGCGGGGGTTTGTGCAGAATCCTATTGGTTGCCACACAGGGTTTTCTAGGAGTTTGTGTTCTTTGAGATACAGGAAGGAAGCCAAGGATGGGTGACCAAACACTTTGACAATAAACCAGACCTTATTTACTATTTCTTCTCTTCTACCTTACATCAACCCACTAGGTAGGCATGCTATAAGAGCTCATGTGTATACTTTTTTATTAAAAAGATACCAATGGTATTCTTTCATTCATCCATAAGGCATGTTTTTCATTTACATGTGTATTTTTGCATTTGCACATTAAGTCATGTGTTTGTCACTTTTTTAACTCTTTCAATCATCATTCTACCTCTTCATCCATCTATTCACGCATGCCTTTATGCATTCATTCACTTATTCACATTTTTCTTCATGTGGACATTTGTTAGTTCGCTCATTCATTTCATCCTTTCAACAAATAGAACACTTTGAAGTTAATTAATTTCTCTGGAGAGATGTGGAGTAGTTTAGCCATACCCAGGGTAGATTCTGGGCATCTTTCTCATTGTTGCGTGTAGAGGCACATGAAGTTGGATAAATAGTGCCAGGGCCCCTGAGGGAGAATTATTGGCCCATGAGAGGAACAGGCTAAACCCATTTACTGTGACCATGGGATCTAAATATCACTTGTGTGCTGCGGTCTTAGGGTCTTCCCTCCTCAGGTCTTCCCTAGGGCCTGAGAATATGTGGGGGCCCCCCAGACCTCCTCAATAAGTCTCATGACCCCGAGCCATCGCTGGGTTGCTCCTGGGATGTAAGAACTGGCAGCATGCCCCATGGGGAAGCAATCGACGGTTGAGTCTAGAAACCAGGGCCGTGGTGTGACAGTTTGGAAAGGAGGAGCTCTCTGTCCAGATGAACTCATGAGGGGCACGCGTGGAGTGGGCAGGAAATGCAGTGAAGGGCATAGTGGGAATGAAAAATAATAAGGGTCCTGCAGAACTACGTTTCCTTCTCTTCCTCCACCAAAGACTTTCCATCTATTTCCTTTTTTTGAACTTCACATTATCCCTGAAAGATAGGCAGGCTGAAAACTATGGTGCTTGTTTTGATTAGTAGTAACATTAACTGCAAGCCAAGCTAAGAATGAGAATGTTTTAGCCTTGGACATGAAGTATTTGGGGAAGGACCTGCCTCCACCAAGTGAGTAGGGATTAGAAATTACTTTTCCATCAAGCTCTGCGTTGGTGTTGGGAATATAGATCGACTGTTTCCATGGCCTAAATGTAGACTTCTTTTGGTTTATTGAGATGGTAATTTAAGCTTGCCCTCAACCTTCCTTATTGTGCTTGACTCCACATGCATATACGTGCCCTTTCTGTTTTCCAGACTGTGCTTTTAAGTGTCTGGCTGCAAGGATGCTTTTGATAAGTAGAACATCGACAAAGGGCTTTCATACCAGCAAGCTGTATAGGGTACCAGTTGGCACTGGAAGATGTGTTCAGCCTTTACCGCTCTATGAATACTTTCCTCTCTGCAGCGAAGTCGGCGTGGGTGGCCATTTGGAAACTCATCCTGCCCTCATTCAGACTGTACTTAACTCCTGAGATACTCTCCTTTCCCCAGGTATTCATGAAGCCTCACCCCAAGACAAGCTCAGGTGGCCTGTTTTACCTGTGTATCAGAACCCCGCCCACACTGAATCTCAACTCATGGCCAGAGTTCTTCCTATACCCTAGTTCCGTAGGGAACAGAAGCCTGCACCTGAGAAGGATCACAGGAAAAGGAAGATCCACCCGCACGTTCCTCCCTTGCTTTTATCCTCCATCCACCTCAGCCCCATCTCTGCTTTCACCGTCCAACCATCCTCTTGCGTACTGCTCTACTTGATTTAGAATACACAGCCATAAACACTCAGGGCAGCCAGCAGCATGACTGGATATAATATTAATTTCTTTTCTGGTTTATTTGTGAAGGAGTCAACCATATAAATCACCTTAAGCCACTAAGACAGAGAATGAAAGCACATCTTCAAATGAAGAAGTGTAGCGTGTTACCATTAAAACCTAAGAAGAATCTGTGATCAACTGGGGGTTCTTAATGTGGGTATAGTTTTGTTAACGTTGCTGTAGATTATGTGAAATGCTCAGAAAGTTTTTCCCCCCCTCTGTTTTAGCAGAAAGCATTGGGTACCTATCAGCGGCATATCATTAGAAAGTCTGGTGTCTGCTGGACGTCTCCTTGTAATGCCATTTTTCATGACTTGTTTAATTAACAACCATTTTTGACCTAGACTAGTTACAAAAGTGTTGCTATTCTCTCCTGCTGAATTATGTCTAATGAACATATTTGCATGTTATCAGATATAGCAATGTATCATTTCAAATTTTGGCGTTTAAGCCTACATCCCTCAAAACAGCTTTTGTGGACTAGTAAGCAGGTGAAATCAAAAATCTCATTTCATATCTGACATTAATAACTTTCAAGGGGAATGAGCATTGGCATTTATGTCTGGACCAGAATCGAGCCCAATGTCCTAGAAACACAAGGGCAGCAGACAAACCTACTCACCAGATAGGAAAATAAATCATGCAGAATGCAGAATTTCTACCTTACATGTTAATTAATGTGTGCAATCAATTACTGATGTTACAATATGAGGAAAAAACTGGTGGGGAATGGGGTAATAAAAAATACCTATAGATTTATCTGCTTCTTTTTTCTATTTAAACAAATAGTCTTCAAGCCTGTGAATGCTGTGTTGAGACATGCTCTGAATAATAAGCATCATAAAATCTAATCAGATTTATAAGAGGAATTGATTGTTGTGGCAGGAGGAGAGGGTGGAAAATAAGCTGAAATTTAAGTGTTAATTTTTATGCTAATCCACAGTGGCTTCATATGAAGCAATTTTGTTCTGTGCCACAAATATAAAATTGTCCCTTGCAGAGAAATGTCAGCTTGCTAGACCTGAAAGCAGTAATTTATTAGGTATGTTTCTATTAGTATGTGTCACAGTTGTTAGCAGGCTATACACACAATAGTGCTTCATACTTATCCTCCAAGTCTCAGAATGTTTCAGCTCAGTGGCTGGAACGTGGGGCATTAATACATTATCATATGCGGGGTGGTCTGTGCCCTGTGGACAAAAGGCTATTTAATACAATTTAATGTCATTCTGAGAAGAAGTGGAAAAATAAAGACGGGGAATAAAATGGCATCTGTGTGTTTCACAGTGCACTCATGCACAAACCCTCAGTTTAAGAGGTATGACATTTCTGCCAAGAAAAAGAATAAAACTGGGGCATTTTTTTTATAACCTGTTCCCCACTGCAGTATTTTCTAAATGCTATTAAGTGATCGATTTACACGGCCCCGTGATGATGTCATCTATAAGAAGGGGAATGCAGATGACAGCAAAATACTAGTGACAGTGACCTTGTTTCAGAATCCTTGGAACCCTGTCAGCTTTGCTTCCAGTATATGGTTTCAAAGAATGTACTTTTTGGACAATATCTAGTTACTGGGTAGTGAATTAATAGAGTTAAGGGTTCTGATGCAATTCACATATAGGTCAATTACATGCGCCAACATCTGCTCTGTCACTATCATTTGCATATAGCATTCATATGTTAATGATGCCTCTTTTTACTCAAGTAATATATTTAAAAAACAAGATTTGCATATCAGTTTGGATCAGTATATTACAAGCAATTTATCATTTTCTCCTTCTTGTGATGATTTTAAGAACAATATCTTGAGTGATGGCTGCTATATTTGAGCATGGCTCTGATTTATACAAGAAACCCTTCAGTGGGAAAGCTTCCATTCTAAAGCTGCTTAAAGCCTTATAAATCAATAATGACACAGATGGACTGGTGATAATCTATTTAGAATGCCTGATAGCAAATATTGTTGTACAGATGATTAGAATGGTAACTGTTTTAGCAGAAAGCCTTTCTCTCTTTGTAAATGGTAAGTTTGAACAAAAAAGTGCTCGCACATGGACTTCATGTCAGGAAATCTTCGTGCTGGGTCTGGGTTGCAAAGGGAAAACATCGGGGGAAGAACAAAGAGACTTCCCGCTCCTGCCAATATAATCATATCATTCCCTGTTTCTTTAACAAAACAGGACCTCTTAATGGAATTGTGTCTTCAGGTGTAAATAGCATTAAAAGCTGCTTCCCCTCTCCTCTTTGCCCCGATACGGCGCAAGGAGTGAGAAAATAAAGTGGAGGTTGTCAGAAGTGGCAGCTGCTTGGAATCCTGATAAATATAAGCTTTTATTGATCTGATGAAAATGAAAGATCCCAGCACTAGGCAGTATTTAGCTTCTTGTCTACAGAGCGTCACCAGTGGCCTTGCATTGGGATAGATTTTCATTCTCATACACCGGGTTTGATTTCATCTTTGACCTTTTCAGCTGAATTTCCTTGACCTCTGCATATTGCTGTGATTTGGCGAATTTGTTACATTTCACTTTACATCACTTCTTTCTCTATTTCCTTTTGTGATAGGGAACTGGGACGCCCCTCTGGCAATCTGTCAGTGCCCGGATCAGCCGCAACCTTTCTGGGGTATTTTCTCACCACACTGACAGTCCTTAAGACAAGTATGCAGTTAAGCTGCTAAGGTAAGTCTTACTATATAAGAACTCTTTGCCCTAGACACACATCATTTCCTCCTGCTTTGTCGCATTGACCTAACGCAAATGCCAACCAAATAGCCTCCTCTCTCTCCCCGCTGGCCAGGGGCTTCCTCCCAGCCTCTCCCCGACCCAAGTAGGATTCCTCTACCTGCCCATAGCTCTGGGTGAGTGGTGGCTGGCAGGACCTTTTGCCATGGGCGAGGCATTCCTTCGTGGTTTGGGTGTGTTTGGGGATGGGTGGGGAGGGGGAACAAAGGAATCATGAAAAAATGTTATTTTCCTCTCTGTGGCTTAATTCCTTTCTCAAGTTTTCTTCTGGGATGAATACAAGGCTTCAGTTCGAAATCCTGAGGTGCTGCTAACATATTCTGGTTCCAAGAAAGTGCCGCTGTTATTTTGAGTAGTTTTGATACAACCAAATCAAAGTGAAGATTTGAAATAGCTTTTCTGAAAGCCCAAGCTGAAGTCATAAATTATTCTGCACCATGATTCTTTCTGATAGTAAAACCATACCTCTCTGCCTGACATTGCTGAAATGTGGAAAAGTGAAAGTTAAAAATAAAATGAAACATTTAAATCTTGGCTGTTGAGAACCTCAGATAGACATCAAGGCCAGTCGATAAAGGCCCCTATCAATTAGGCTTCCGCAGTCATCATCAGATTTGGTGTATTAGCAATTGCACAGGTGCAGGGTTCTGGTATTGAGACTGGGAAGGGCTAGGAAAAATGCGGGGAAATACCTTAAAATGGGAAGTGAGGGGCCGGGATGCCAAGGTCGGCTCAGTGGCAGAGCCCAGGGCAATGGCAGTGCCCACTCCCTCCTGGAATCTTGTGGGAGGAAATGTCTGCAGCCAAAGGGTTGGAAGGTTTCCCTTTTTTACCCCTTTCCTTTGAGTCAGAAAGTGTTGATTTCACACTGTGGTGAGTGTTTTCCATCAGCTTCTTGGTGGGTGTATTCCGTGTTAGGAAAAGGAACAGCGAACACCAGCAGTTGTAACTTCCGTCAGCGGAGGGCGGGCGGCCTCCAGTGGCTCCGGGACCTCTGAGCACCAGGACCCCTCTAACGATGGAGGCAGCCACGGGCTTCCTGGGCCTCCGGACTGAGCTGTTTGGCTGTCCCCTCCTCAGCATAACACAGGCAGAACAGTTTTTGGTTCCATAGCTGTTTGGTTGGGAAAACAAGCCTGCGGTTGCCAGTAAGGTTTAGAATTCGCCTGCCAGATCAGGGAATGTCTGTGAAGACTATTTTCCCTCTTGGGAGGCAAAACACAGATGGGGGAGTTAGGAGTCTTACAATATTTAGCTGCTACATTGATGGTAGGGATTCTGCCGCGTGGATGCTCGCAGTTTCCGAAGGCCTAGCTTATCATCACTGCCGAGGGCCTCAGGTAGGGGAGATGGGTGGGGCTGGCCTTCCCCTGGGAGTGAGCACTGCCAGCTGGCTCTGGAACGTTGCACCCTCTGTGCCTCTTGAGGGGGGCGAGGAGGTACTGCAAGGGTGCTGCCTTTTCCCCTTGACCCACATCAGGATGAGAAGCCAAGAGGAGGATGAACCACCGTGCCTGACAGGTGGGGTGACCGAGGGCAGGAGCTGGAGTGACTTGGGCTTCTTCTGTGAACGAGAAGTACCATCCTGCATGTGGCTCCTGAGACCCGGTGGGATAGGCCGAGGCACCGGCCTCACCAGGTTTCCTGCCCCCGAGGCATGCGTTTTAAAAAGTTCATCACTTGGTGTGGTTTGGACCTCATAGAAGATAAGGAGAGATGATGAGATGTTCTAGAGATTGTCCATGAGCAGCTGGGGAGATTTTTCTGCATGGAAAATGTACATCTTGGAATAATTAGGGGTCGTGTGAACTGGAGTAGGGTTAGAACTTTATATCTAAGAGCATATTCTGTGCCCTGGAGACCAAGAAAGGGGACGGGCTTTAGAAACAGGCGGAGAGCATGTGGGCATCTCCTTTCCAGCCTCTTGCTGACTCCCCAGCCCCGGCACACAGGATTCTCAGGCCCTAGAGCCCGGAATTATGATGAGCTGGTTGAGACATTTCTGGACTTCTGAAGGTACCTGTTGGGGACATCTTGTTCCCATTCCTCTCCCCCAATGCCCTCCCCATCCTTTGAAACGGACACTTGACTTTTTAAAGTCAAATATTATATAAATACAGCTTTGGGACAACTGAAGCACGATTACTTAGAAACCCTAAGCAACCTGTCGGTAACGGAACCCCTTGTACACATCAGAAAATGATTTACTGTTCTGCCACAACATGGATTTCCAGAGCAACCCCAAAACAGATTGGAGGCAGAGTCTGAAGGCGTGTCTGTCCAGCTCTCCACAGCTTTATCCTTCAGAAAGACCCCATGCTTGGTCTTGAGGCCCAGTGACTTCTAGAAGGAATTGGCTCTCAGAGACCGTAGGACCTTCCCTCCATCGGGCAGACACAGAGTGGCTCCCACTATCCCCGGGGCACGTGCAGGACCCTGAACTCAGGGTGCTGTCCCGAGGCATCCCCGTGTCCTGGTACAGACGGGTGAGTCAACAGCCTTCCCGTGGCAGTAATTACCTTAGTTAAATGCTGCAGGAGCCGTACTTTAGGAGCACAGAGGAGGGAGTGAATAATTGTAATTTCTGTGTTATAATGATGATAAGCCCTGCATATGTGTGTGTGGCTCTGCGTCGTATTTGATCTTCACTGGGAGATCTCCAGGCTCATGGAGGTAAGGATCCCTGCAGACTCCTTTGTAGCCACTGAATGAGGTAGGAAAGTAAGATCACGTTACTCTCATTTTGCCTGAGAGAAAAATAAAATCAGAGATAATTTTAACTCCAGAGGGAAGGCAGAGTGAACCAATTCTGGTCTAAGAGCTTCTTGGGATTATCTTAGTCCTCATTAGCTCCCTTGCAGGTAGATGCTTTTACTAGTTCCATTTTCCAAATGTGGAAACTGAGGTCAGAGAAGTTGAGTGGCTTCCGCCAGGTCACACAGCTGCCGGATGGTGAGGCCAAGGTTTGTGCTGCTTCTTTCTGATTTTGGAGCCTGATCCCTTGGCCATGAAGCAGCCCTGGATACAGCCTTGGACAAGACAGACAAGCTCCCTGCCCTCAGGGAGCTTATATTGTGGGGCTGGGACACAGTAAACAAGATGACCATGGATAAGATGATGTCAGATAGTGATAAAGGCTATGAGGAAATGTCTGGGGTGAGAAGAGGGTGAGGGGGAATATCTGTACTTGGGTGATCAGGGATGGCCCTCTTTTCTTTTTTCTATAAATTTATTTACTATATTTATTTTTGGCTGCATTGGGTTTTCGTTGCTGCGCGCGGGCTTTCTCTAGTTGCGGCGAGTGGGGGCTACTCTTCGTTGTGGTGCACGGGCTTCTCATTGTGGTGGCTTCTCTTGTTGCGGAGCACGGGTCCTAGGCACACGGCCTTCAGTAGTTGTGGCTCACGGGCTCTAGAGCGCAGGCTCAGTAGTTGTGGCACACGGGCTTAGTTGCTCCGTGGCATGTGGGATCTTCCCCGACCAGGGTTTGAACCCGTGTCCCCTGCATTGGCAGGTGGATTCTTAACCACTGCGCCACCAGGGAAGCCCAGGGATGGCCCTCTTGAGGATGGCACATTGGAAGTGAGAGGTCTGAAGGACACGGAGGAGCCAGCCAGTGAAGGCCTGGAGGAAGAGCATTCCTGGCTGAGGGAGTAGCACGTGCAAAGGCCCTGTGGTGGGGAAGAACCCAGCATGTATGGGGGACAGAGTGTAGGCCAATCAGGCTGGAGCACGTGAGCTCTGGGGAGAGGGTGGGTGGGTTGTAGGGCCTGGATAGACACGCCTTTGTAGACCGTGGTGAGGACTATTGCCTTTCTTTTATGTTTTTGTTGCTTTTTTTTTTTTTTCTGGTACGTGGGCCTCTCGCTGTTGTGGCCTCTCCCGTTGCGGAGCACAGGGCTCCGGACGCACGGGTTCAGTGGCCATGGCTCACGGGCCCAGTCGCTCTGAGGCATGTGGGATCTTCCCGGACCGGGGCACGAACCCGTGTCCCCTGCATCAGCAGGCGGACTCTCAACCACTGCGCCACCAGGGAAGCCTATGTTTATGTTGCTTTTAACCAGAGAGTGTGTCTTGAGAAACCCACCTTTCCAGGTGTGGGAATGCTCCTAGGTGCCAGAATTCTGCAAGTGGCTTGAACCAACTCTTGTTGGGCTGTTCGCTGCGACCTTAATGTTCTACCAGAGGGATGTCCTTGTGACTTGTCTAAAACTGGGAGTCAGAGATTTCAGGCCCCATGGGTGTAGGAAAGGTGGCCAGTCACATGGGGGCCACAGGGCCCTTCAGCTGCTCCTCTGGACCCAGCTGAGCCCCCGCAGCTGTGGGCTTGGGCAGAGCTTCAGGTGGAAGGCTTGGGGCTCCCTTTGATCAGGTCTGCCTAAGTCTGTACAGCCTCAGGGAGGTGTAAGCACGTTCCATCCACTACCAGGAAGTGTTAACTCCAAATTGACTGTGATCACTTCCTTGTCAATGTTGATTGGTGGGTCATCTAATAACATTCTGAATGAGCTTAAGAGTAAAGATTCTTGGTGGTTATAGTTTAAACCTCTTTTCCCTTGGGCAGTACAGGTGCTATTGTTAGGCAGGACTCTGTTTAGAAATTCTAGGTAATTCCTAGACCCATAGAGCCCTAGGGCTGGCAGAAACTTTTGCAGTCAAAGACACCTTTATTTTATAGGTGAAGAGAGGCTCAGGAAGGGCAAGGAATTTGCTCAAGATCACACGGCGAGTCATAGGCAGAGCCATTCTCACCTGGGCACAACAGGCCACCCCTCAGGCAGTTCCGGACAGCTTGGGGGCCCCTCTTAGCTGAAAGGAGGCACCAACAGGGGGAGGGGCTGGTGTCCTAGTCACCTCAGGAGCTTGCACAGCACACAGCACAGTCCTGGAACGCTGTGAGTGGTCAACAATCATTCACTGATGTAGTGATTGACCAGCCCCTCACCTCTGCATTTTGTAATCATTAGAATTTGTTGTACCTTGGTTTCAGCAAACTCAATATATATCAAATCCACATTTCTTTCCAAATTTTCTGGAATGTAGGGATTGCAAAGCCCAAGACCTCCCTAGGTCTGATTTATGCCAACACCCAGGACACAACGAGGCCAGGACTCTGGTAGTGAGTTCCTGATACCTGCGCAGGTAATTTGAAGGTCCCCCTCAGGTATTCCAGTAGGCCCGTTTTCAGAATATAAAATGCTGAAAGTTTTGGACAAAGATGGTCAGTGCTGAAGGCAGCTTGGCCAGGGGAGGGCTTGGACTCTGCCCCAGAGTGTGTTGCGGGGAGGCACCTAGATAGGCTTTGGCCTAGCCTGGGCATCTGTCTCTGGGGAGTTGTCCTAAAACCAAATTCAGGGTTCAGGTGGGAAATGCAGGAAGCTGGATGTGTGCAGAGCAGACTGGGGAGAGCTGATTCCATGGCAGGGGGCCTCTCAGCTCTCATCAATTGCACTTGGTAACGCGGGCAGAATTTTTCCAGATCGGCATAGTTTTTAAGGAAAAAAGAAATTAAAAAAAAACTGGTTCTTTTCTTTTCCTTCAACGTTGGCAACTAATTAAGTTTAAAAAAAACTTTCTGCAAACGCAAGTATATCTGTGGACTGGACAGAGCTTCAGCCCGCACTGTGTGACTCGTGCTGAGCGCAGGCTCGTACACACAGTGGGCACGCGATGCGGATCTGCCAGTGCTGACCCGAGCTGCCCGCAGCACAGCCCAAGCTTTGGAAGCACGTGAAGTGGGAAGGGAAGGCAGCATTTGCAGGCCCCGGGCCTCACGCTTCTGCCCTGCGTTCTCTTACTGCAGGGAGGCCGGGGAATGTCCCTGGCTGCATGGGATGGGACGATGCCTGGAAGAGGTGCAGCAGTGGGAAGACACCCACCTTCTGGGAAAGGTGGTCAGGATGCCTGTCTGCAGGCCTCCACATCCCACCTCATTCTGTGTCTCCCCAACACCTGAGTTATAAGGGTGCCTGCCCGTGTCTAATATGGGGACACGGTGATGGACGGCGTGTGATCCTGCCCCCAGGGAGCAGGCGATAGAACGACCCCTCCTCATGCCAGTAGTGGGGCTGCTTGGACAGACGCCTCGGGCCTCAAGTGTGGCTAATCCACGTGCTCTGCTCACCTGTGTTTGGGATGGGGCGGTCCTGATGCTGCAGCAAGCTGACCGGAAGCTCTGGCTGCCGCTGGATATGGGTGGCCTGTGTTGATCCTGGGATGAGCTGAAGAAGAAGATACTTTCTGTCCTGGGAGGCTACCTGGTATGGGAGAGAAATGGCGAGGCTGCTCAGCCCACCCAGTGCATGTCCTGGTCCTGTGAATCTGCTCCATCCAGCAAAGGTGACCCAGGTACTCAGCTCCCCTGAGAGGCAGGCAGGTGGCCCAGCATTCCCAGAGATGGGGGCAGACCCCATACAGCTGCCTGCGGTAGCTCCATCAGGGTGCAGTGGACCAGCATCGTCTGCGTGCTGGGAAGGGGTCGCTGGTCTCTGGGCCTCACCTCCTGTTGGCCCCTGCCTGGCTCGGCTCATCCCCATATACTCCCTTCACCCGTCCACATGCAACATGGAGTTTCTGTGTGTGTAATATTATTTGTTTTTATTTCTGTAATCCCTTTATTGTTTGCACAACTGCTGTCAGACTGTTGCCTGAAAGTATCACAGGATAATTGCAGAACGCCTGCATAAGTAATTTCTTATGAAATCGGGCCTTGTCTGCATATAAAATTGTTGTCGTTGCTGCATACATGGACTTCATTATATCCAGGCTGTTTACCGGGCTCATACCTTCCTTACAGGCCACGGCAACGAGAGGGCCCAACACTGGGAAATAATGAAATACTATCGTTTTTCTTTTTGGTCATATGACATGGCTGGAGGGTGACAGTTGGTGCGAGCTGGTCAGAGAGGGCCTGGCCCTGGAAGGAGATGGGGACCGGCTCTCCCAGGCCGCTGCCAGGGAGGCCAGTGGCTAATCCGCCTGTGCCGGGCACTTCTTCCGACCACATTTCTGTGATATTAATGGTGTGTGGTAGTGAAAGAAATGTGTTTTATTCTCGAGTCTAACCCTGCTGTTATCAAAGTAACTTCCAGCTTATTAGCGACAAAGGACTTTTCTCCTCTCTGCTGCCCTGTTCGCCAGGGCTTCCTGAATTAAACTGCTGTTTCCTGTCCTTTATATGCATGACCACATCTGGGTAGCCTGCTCACAGCCCCGCTGCTTAATAACAATCACCTTCCCTTTCAGTCTCTGTTGATTGTTTCTAATTCACTCTGACAGATAGTGCCTGACAACTTGCCGGCTTTTCCCTCCCTCCGTGACCTGAAGTTACTCACAGCACTTATATAGTCTGTCATTTTTAATATTTGATTTCATTTTAAGTTATGTGTTTTACTGAGAAGATGAAACCAAAAAAAAAGGGGACTTGTAATGGAACATAAATTTAACCCTTCTTGCCATCCGGCACCAGCCTGAGCCACCCTCCCTGGTGTCTGGGTGACGGTTTCTCCTTCCCTGTGATTCTCCTGCTGCTGCTGGGTTTCTTTTCTTCTTTCTTTCTCTCTCCTGCTTTTTCCTTTCTGTCTTTCATTTCTGAAAACAAAAGCTTTATGTCATATTCTTTCCCTTTAATGGTGCTTGATTAGTTTATGGAGCTAATAATGGCGCTGAAAGACCTTTAGGGGGGTTTTCCTCTGGAGTGAGGGAGTCAGGGGAGAAGCCTAGTGAAGTCAAAATGACCAGCTTCAATTAAGGTTCAGAATGTGAATTTGGTCTTTCTTTCTGGAGGTGCTTCTCTTTGGGCGAGCTCGCGGGGCAGAGAAATGCCTGCTCTGCCTGGGTTTGGGATGAGCCCTTGGAGTGAGCCCTTCCCAAGAGGGGGGACACACATCTTCTGCCTCTTCCCTCTGAATCTGCCCAGCGCGCGGGCTTGTAGGGCAGGCGTCCTCGCGGGGGGCAGGCGGCCCACGTCACCTCAGGGTCCACTCTGCCATGACTTGGCCTTTGTTTGCCACCAGACAAAGGCTCCTGTGTCCCTCTTGGCCCTTCAGAGGTTGAGAGCTGTGATGCTGTGCATTAGGTCAGCTTTGCAAATAGACACCACAAAATTAAAAAAAAAAGTGGCTCATTAACCCATGGCGCCTCACTTGTGCTGCTGGCCTTCTGTGTACATCGGCCCGTCCCCCGCAGTGCGGCTTGGGCGGCTGAAAAAGCTCAGTAAGAGGGATCTGGGTTGGATCTCAGTTCAAAAAAGTTCGATTTCACTGTTGCCCATGCCTGGTCTCCCCATGAGCACAGCACATCCCAAGCGTGTGAGCCGCCACACTCAGGAGGGCCCTGGAGCCCCTGGGCTAAGTGCTCCTTTGACTCCTGCAGCTACAGGCCTGGAGCAGAGTGCGTCCGTCCTAGGGGCCAGGCAGGCAGGTTTCCAGGGCGCTCTTATAAAGGCAGTCTGCTGGGGGCAAGGCAACAAGCCTGGTTCTCTGGAGCCAGCTCTTCAGGGAGTACCAGGCTTGGCCCAGGGAAGCACAAGGACTCCAGATGGGCCTGGATCCACTGCCCATGGGCGGATGTGCTAGCTTCTTCCCTGCTGTTCTGATGCCCCTGGGTCCAGGCCTGCAGACCAAGGTCCTGGGTGGGCCTGCCATGTCTGTCTTGTCCCAGCCGCTCCCAGGATGATTCTTTCCTTCGGGAGTTTTCTTCGCCAGGCCTCCCCTTTCTAGAACCTGGGTTCTCTCCATCTCTCTGGGCACTGTGGGTAAACTGAGGAAACAGCTGCTCTCTAAGGGAGATTTTTTTCCTTTCTGTAGTCCCAAGCATCCCATCGCTGGTTCCTTTTCTTCCTTCTGAAAAGGGTGGAAAAGTCAAGAACAGCTATTTATTTTGATGGTTTCGCAGTGTTGCTTTATTTTTTTTTTGAAATTGTCATTGTTTTGAGATGTTCTGACTAAAACAAAAAAGGAGAATTACTCACAAAAAGTAAAATGGACACAAACCTTTTAACTTTATGTAGGAAATAAAGATCTGTGTACACAATGGTGTGCGATAAGTAAAATAAGGACAAAATGGCTTTTCTCTTTCACTGACCCAGATGGTCTTTATGTGCAAGGTATGGGCCAGGTGGTAAAGGAAAGGGGGGTTGAAAAGTCTTGTTTTTCCTTTTGTAGCTCTCCATATTTGTAACCTACTGGGGAGACCAGGCGTGTATGCGTGTGTGTGTGTGTGTGTGTGTGTGTGTGTGTGTGTGTGTGTGTGTGTGTGTGACAGCGATTGCCAGGTAGTGGTGCAGGTGCAGGCTCTCACAGTCTGGGATGGTCCTCACGTTGGCCCCAGCTCAGGAAGTTGGGCTAAAAGGATCCAGTACCTTGAAGAAAAATACAAAGAGAGGCCAAGGGCCGCTATGCCCTTCCTGCTTTTAGGAGGGCAGTTGAAATAGAATTTTAAAGCAGATTCTGTATTTGAGGTTTGACCTCCAGCAAGGCCAAATTATGCTTTTATTCTCTTTAAAATGGACTGTTTGGCCATTATTGGTTCTTGTTTTAGAGTCAGAAAGAAATTGGGGGCTGAAGTCAACTAAAGACTGATTTGGTTGTGGTGCCTCTGGGGTCCATCTATTACCTGGTGAGCTGGGGCGACGGTGGAGCAGACTTCCTCGGAGTCCAGCTTTTCTGTGGAGCTAGCATGGGGGCAGGTGTATTCAGTCAGGATTTGGACCTGGAGGGCTCTGCTTCCCCAGGAGACAGCTCTAACCAGGGCTGTGAGTTAACAGGGCTCCGAGCCCTGTCCCTGAGAATTCACTGACACTGGGCCTGAAAGGATGCGCCTGTACAGAGTTAAGGCGTGTCATTCTTCAGTACGTTTAAGTCAACAGAAATGTGAGAGCCCTGCCGCCATCCTAAGTACGCATGGGTACAAATACAGAGTGGAGAGGCTGCACAGGGCACTGACCACAAGCGAGTGTGGCCTGGGCCACCTCAGAGATTAAACAGAGAGCCATGGATCCAGACTTGTGGGAGAGATCTGTGGATAAGAGCAATACGAATGAGAGTTGACCAATGATAAGGGAGCTAATGATTGTTGTGTGCGTTCTCTGTGCTTAGCACTGCACATCATTTTAGGAAAGGAAAACCAGACCTGTCCTGTGGCTCTCGAGGAGCTTCATGGAGAAGCTGGCGTTGGAGCTTGGCCTTGGGGACCAGGAAGACTGTCATAAGTTGAGGCAAGGGGAAGGCCAGAGGGAAGTTGCTTGCAGATGGCAGGAACCTGCCAATGCATTTGGGGCTGGGAGGAGGGGTGTTTTGGGCTGAGGTGACCATTCCAGGTGGGGGCAGGAAAGGGGGGAGATGTGGGAAAACTGGGGTTGGGCTTGGTGTTGGGGGTGACGAGTAGCTCCATTTTGTTGGAACTTAGGATATATTAGGTGTGGGTGGAAGTGTGGGTCAGAGCCCAGTGGGAGAGAGGCTGCCTGCCAGGTAAGGGTATTTGTGATGAGTTGGGACGTACCCTAGAAATGGGCATTGGGAAGACTGTTTGCGCTATCTGACGCTGACCTGGGGCAGTGGACGTGGGAGTGGGGAGAAAGAACCGGACTGGATGGTGCCCTTCTCTTGTTTAAGACTCACAGTGACCTCAGAGAGAGAGGCACCGCAGTGACAGTGCTGGAGCTGGGGTGTCCAGGCTGTGCAGCCTGCCCTGGTGCTCAGCTGTAGGCAGTTTGCCCACGTCCCAGGCCAGGCCCGCGAACTGTGCACAGTACGTTGGCCTTTAAAAAACAATAAAAAAGGGATTGCCCTTTAACCACCCCTCCCCCACTTTGTATTCATCAGGGTCATACTCATTTTTCTTTCCATACATATACAAAGGATGAACTTTGGGTTATACAAGGGGTATATGCCAATGTCAAGAGCAGACAAGAACAATGGAACAATTAGCAGATTCATCAGTTCTTCTGCTTATACTTCAATTCCAAGAGTGAAATGTTAGTTTGTTCAACTCTCTGCTTTATGCCTTGATCACAGTGTGAAAGTGTTGACTAAGCTTAGCTTCCTGGTCAGAGGGTCGAGACCCATGGCTTTTAAACATGCTTATATGAAATCCAAACATTCATGGCCACTGGTGATCTTGAAATCAAGGCACAACTTATAAAACGAACACATAATTATCTTGTTTATTCAGGGTATAAATAGAGTTCATGCATTTAAAAATTTTTCTTCCTGATAAGGACTTTAGCCAGCATTTAGTCTTTAGATAGCCTCTCTCCTTACTGTGCTCTCTCTTCTCTCCCCCTCCCTCCTCCCTTTCTTCTTCCCTCCCTGCCCCCTCCCTACCCTTCTTCCTCTATTTCCCCCTCTCCCTCCATCCCTCCCTCTCTCTCTCTCCCCCTCTCCCCAATCCTCTCTTCCTCTCTCTCTCTCTCTCTTCCTCTCGCCCCCATTCCTCCCCCCTCCCTCTTTCCCCCTCTCCCTTCCTTCTCTCTCTTTCCCCTTCTCTCCTCAGAAGGGGAGGGACTTGTTGGACCTGCTGTGGCTGCCCTTGGAAGAGGCAGGATCAGCCTGTGGATTTCTTTCTTGGAGCCCTTCCTGCTTCCCTCACAGCTTTGGCAGAGGAGGGATGGGTGCCCAGGGAGGGCCTGGTGTGCTTGGACGCATCCTTGCCACTTCCACAAATCCAGGGAAGGGCCGTGAAGCCCACACCTGCCTCTGACAGCCCAGCTGGGGACCAGATCCAGACAGCAAGGTGGCCTGTGGATGGGACCTTCCCAGGCCCTCCCCGATGGGCGGGGGTGGGGGGGGGCACGGTTTATACCCAGAATGACTCCTTAGCTCTAAGCCAGCCCCATACCGAGTACCACATGCTCCTAGATTTGTTATTTTTTGAGACACACTTCTTTTAATTAAATATTATATTTAGCTTTGTCCTAAACAATAATCTCTATGAAATCTCTGGTTTGATGTACCCTCTATATATTTTTTCATATCAGACAGTAAAATAATTATTTAAGTATTAATTGTTTTTTAAAGAGGAGTTTTTTTGTGTATCACCTAAAACCGTCTTGTGTGTCAGCGTGCAAGCCTTTGGGGATCCATTGGAATGTTTGCAGCCAGCCAGCTTCCTAGAATCTAGTTCAAGTTACTCCATGAAGGCACTGCCTCCCCAGCCCCTGGAGAAGCCCCTTCCTAACCCCTCCAGAAAGTTCTCCTTGACTCCTCCTTGACCTCATGGCCCTGCCCTCAGAATCCCTAATTGTCATTTAATCATGCACTGCTCTGGTCACATTTGACAATGCTGTGAGCAGTTGCTGGGCCATGCTTTCTGACTCTGTCCCTTCCCTTTTTGATGGCCAGAGTGTCTGGTCAATTGAGCTAGCTGTGCCAGTCTCTCTGTCAGTTCTGTGTATACATCTATGCATCTCTCTATCCATTTATCCGTCCTATCCACTGCCCCTCTCTGTATCTATGTATCTATCATCCTTGTGTCTATGACCAATATCTATCTATCTATCTATCATCTCCTATTCTCCCCCCACCCCCACTTTCTTTCATCCTCTTTGATGAGCCAGGCACTGCTTTAGGCCCTGGGAATACAGCAGAGAACAAAACAAAGTCCCTGCCCTCATGTAGCTGACATTCTAGTTGGAGAAGTCAGGCAATAAACAAATAACCGAATAGATGAAGAAATCAGAGACCCGTCTGTAGGGACACATGCCATACAGAGTATTGAAACAGGGGGATATGAAGCAGAGAGACCAGGACAAGCTGAGGCTGAGCGATCAGGGAGGGTCCCTCTGGGGAGGTTACATTGGGTCTAAACGCTGAAGGACAGGATGGGGCAGCACCTGGACAGAGGGCAGAGCTCATATAGAGGCCGTGAGGCAGGGGCAGGCTTGATGACTGAGGTGCAGAGAGAAAATTCAGATAGAAGAATGAAACTGTATTTGATTCTGACTTTGACAAGGATAAAGTTTTTCCATTTCTCACTTCCTAGGGGCTACAGTCCCTTTTCTATGTAAGAGAGTCCAACCCCTCAGCTCTAAAAGCCCCTGTGTCAAATCTCTTCTGCTGGGGCGCTTTGGAGGCAGTGCCGTGTTGTCCTCTGCAGGGTTGGAGGGCTGAAGGGGAGCACACCATGATGAGGCGACCGCTGACATGCTAATATTTCATTTTAATCTTGAGTGCCAGGTTACTTTCCAAATGAAGTGTCTCAGGCAAGGCTCTAACTTACATGAAATAAAAGAGTTTAATGCTAATTAAATATCATCTGACTACTGAAGCCATATTTATTGATGGTCTAAAAGAACATCATCGAGGTGGGTAGACTGGGAACGTGTCTCCACTAGAAACGTACCTTCGAGTCCCGGAACTCCTGCATTTCAGGCTCGCACACCCCACGCGTGGCGAAGCACATGTGGGTGGGACCCCAGAGCCGCCCCTGCAGCTTTCTCTGCCGGATGCAGAGGTCAGCGCCTTTAATGTGGATTTGGTTCAGGAGGTCTGGGTGGGGCCCAGGCTGCTCGTTTTTAACCAGGTCCCGGGAAATGCTGATGATGCTGGTCCAGCTGCACGGTGAGTAGTAAGAGTCTAGAACAGACCAGGGTGAGTTCCTGGCACCACTGCTCACAGGGAGTGACAGCCCTGTGTGGAGTCTCCCACTATACTGGTCTCGCCCACCCCCTCCATCTCTCCTTCCTCCTTTCTTTATCCCAGACCTTCCTACTCCTCCTTCCTGTCCCAGCCTTGTTGTCGCTCTCCCAAGGCCAAGAACGGGGTGATTCCTTCAGGTAGTGAAAGTCTTCATGCAGGGTTTGACCCAATCTTCCACCATTTGCCTTGTCTGATTGCCCTACCCAGACTTGGAACAGCTCAAGGGCAGAGCCTCCATTCCAGCGTCTTACTTCTGTGCCTCCAGGCGAGTGCTTCTCCAGATGGCAAGGAGGGGGATGCACTTCCTGACCCTCTGTAAACAGGGACTCGCATGGGGTAGAACTGGCCTCAGCAGCTGTGTGTTGGCTGAGCTTGGTAGGCAGGGCCTGGAATGTGAGGTCACGCTCTCCTGTCTACCCTCCAGCTTTCCTCTGCTGAGGCTTCTCTGGACTGCGTCTTCCCTTTCCTCTGAGCAGCAGCCTCCTAACGGCATAGACGAGGGAGGCAGGGCTCCAATGCTGCAGGGGTGAGAGCATCCTCGTCAGTGAACAGGGTGCGACCACTCGGAGGTGCACGCCCCAGTGGTTGCCCATGGCAATGGGTCCAGTGTTGCTAGACCTTTGGATTTTTCTAGAGAGGTCAGAAGTCTGGATTTTCAGATGGAACTCAGCCAGTTTCTGCAAGTGGAAAACTCTTACGTGATTTTCTTAAATCGTCACATAAGCCAAACTGAACACGTGTGTCAGTGGATTTTGGCAAGTAGGCCTCAGGGTACAGTGTCTGGTGCCCATCAATTCCGGGGATGATTCCATAGATCCTGCTGGGAGAAGCGAGGGGGTCTGAAGGCGGTGGCCTGGTGGGAGATGTCTCCTCAGCAGCTCACCTTGCCTGGGGAAGGGGAGTTGGGTGGAAAGGGCTCTGAGGACTCAGAATCCATTCTGCAGGAGTGGGCCCTGATGTGGCTTTCAGGCCTCGGGAAAACTCATTCTTCCATATCAGCTTGTCTGCATCCACCTATAATTAGCATCTGAAATTTCTAAATGAACTGCCTAATCAAGTAAATTTAGCAAACTTATTGTGAAGTGCTACCAAATCCTCTCCCTCCAACTGTCCACACAGACACCCGCACCACCTTGCTTGCCTATGCTATTTGCAACTGAAGCTGCTTATGTGTGCTGTCTGGCAGCCCCGCAGACAGCCCATTTATGTGACCTATAATGGGTTTATTAGTGTTTCACTGCCTTGTTGCTATTAAGTTTTGTCAGTTTCAGCTTCAAGAACACAAGGTTAAATTTTCAGTAGAGTTTTTGCAAAGTTTGAGTGGGATTAAGATTGTTAAAAATGTGTCCAAATGGTGGGTCCATGTGTTTATTTTCAAGATATTATTTCTGCCCACTAAGAGATTTTGATCTCTTATTTATAAATTTAACACTTTTCTGATGTTCAGAATGGCAGCACAGGGCTCGAATTTTATATTGCACACGACACATGAATGCATTAAATGTAGAGGATCAAACTGAAGCTGTAGCAAATGGAGCTGGACCCGTTGGTGACTGTGCAGCCCGAGATGTTGGTACCCCTGTCCCAGGGTGCAGCTAGGACTGGCTGTTGCTTTGACCTGGTAAATAAACATCATAAAGAAAGAGGGAAAATTCTCCCACAGATTACAAAAGGATGAGTTATGATATTATTTTCTCCCGGTACCATAAGATACGCAGGTTCTTCTATGAAAATACGTGCATGTGTAATTGAATATTATTTACCTGGATCCCTTCTGTAATTCTTGAGCAATTTTTTTTAGGAGAAG
Organism: Globicephala melas; assembly: GCF_963455315.2. Classification (NCBI taxonomy): domain Eukaryota; kingdom Metazoa; phylum Chordata; class Mammalia; order Artiodactyla; family Delphinidae; genus Globicephala; species Globicephala melas. The sequence continues at coordinate 20,039,603 of NC_083332.1, read as the reverse complement.
CCAATTCAGGAGTCTCTTCATTGGCTGCAATCAGAATAAAGTGCTTCCACTTTTAGGTTAAGAGAAAAAAAAAATAAACAGTAATAGGCTGAGCTGCTATTATGAAAAGTTTATTATAATTGATATATAAGCTTGCTGGGGTCTTAAGCACAGAGCAGTTGGAAAACTTCACTAGCTCCTGGATCCAATTTTAAAAAATCTATGTTGTGTCCACGGTGGGGAGATGGCCATAGCTGCAAAAGCCCTCTGTCGTACATGGAGACACACCTGTGGCATTCTCTTGGTTCTATGCTGTTTGGGATGTAGAACGCTCTAAATCCTCTCATTACTGCCTTATAGATGACAGACACTTCAAGCAGTTCTCCATTTATCTGAGATTACCAGTTAAACTCGTTAAAAAGCAACTCTGGCTTGTTCACTCAATTGGCTGTGGGGAAGATTTCGTGTTCTTGAGCGACAGTGTGGCTTTGATTAGTGGAGTGCTATACTTTTTAGGGGAGACCTTTGCTAACTTAATTTATGACCCTGGTTGATGGCGTCTGTGCTGGGGCATTACGTATTTCCCCAACTATTGTACCTGGTGTCAATAAAGGTTCATTTAGGGAAATCTGAAATAAAACTCCAGGGCGTTTTTGTTCTTTGGGGAAGCAATGCACCATAAACATTTTGGGCTTGAGCCAACAGCTTTCCCTGACCGCGACTGCAAATTACTGTAGTATGTATAGATTGCCAGTGGAACACTATTTGAGGAAACCTGTATTTTATAGAATGTCACTTTTATGCACAATCCAGGCAAAAGAAAAAAAAAAACTAATTTAGCCAGCAGACAGTATTCTTTCGAATGAGGATTATGAAAAAAATATTTACCAAAAAACAAGCTCTAAATATGGCTTTTTATTTAATCATTATTACATCAATCATCAATATCAATACTTAATAGCAACCTGATAATGTAGCCAGTAGGTGAAACAGCTATTAAAAAGTGTAAAAAAAAGATTAATCAGGCACAGGTGATATTAATGCTCTCCAATTATTTAACGATAAGTACATATTTTTGAAGGTGTTTTTAATAATCGACTGTAATATTAGTTTGCAAAAATGTAATTTCTTCTTAATTTTGCATCTTAGCTTCTTTGTGCCGGGTACAAAGGTAGTATATTTCTGTAGTTATTGTTTGCAGCACTCCGTGTAAAAAATCACGTTCATTTCAAGAAGCTGTTATGGTATTGATTCTGGTAAAGACTTCCATTAACTGACCAATCTAAATCTCATAAGTGATGTCAGGATAGTTATGCATTTGCTTGGTTCAAGTATTCAGCCATTATGTTAGAATGCAGGCAGTGTCTGAATATGGCTGTTAAATTATTTCTAAATACCGAACCAGAACAGCTTAACAGTTCTGCAGTTTGAGACTGACACAAAAATGACAATCTGCCACCTCTTTGTTTTTTAAATATTAACGTTGTATTGGGATAGTATTTTTGGAGTAAAAACCTGTGGCACGAGAGGATAAGTGACATAAACAAAGGCAGCTGGGCTTCATGAAATAATGGAACAATAAGGCCCTTGCAGCCGTTCTCATCACTCCAGTATGTTAATTAGCATTCTGTTGTGGCCGCAACACTGAAAACATGTAATCTGTATTGGTGTACAGTACAGCTGTGAACACACATTCTTTTTTGTGAGTCCCTGGAGTTAGCCTTGCCATTGGCATATGCGTTTGGGCCAAAAGTCAAGCCATCACCACTAAAATAGCACACTATAGAAGCAAAATGTCATTTGTCTTTTCTTATTTTTTTTTCTCCCCTCAATGCCACATGCTGTCCAGTGATGTAATCCAGTATCACTGCATCTGCCTCCCTGCTCTATTTTTGCAGGAGGGTATCTGAGGGGGCTGGGATGCCAGCAAGCAGGAGGATTTAAAAGGCAAGTGGCCCTAGAAGGGTCAAATTTAAAAATCAGTTCTTTCTTTTTGCATTATTTGTCTAAAAATATTTTTTTTAAATGCATAGATTTTTAAGTATCAGGGACCCAGAATCCGCTGCTTGTTTCCCTGCGGGGAAGGGGAGGGGTAGGCAGCTAATTCATAAGGAAAAAGAATCTCAGTAAACTTTACCCTTATTTATCATCTATATTTCGAACCTGATTCACAGTCCTTCATGCATGTAATACCCACTTGGGGTGGGGTGTGTTCTTCCCATTTCAGAGCTGAAGAAACTGAGGCTGAAGCATGGCCCAAAGATGGACTCTAATTGCAGGGGCTTTCTGACCTCTGTCTGCACGCAGACAATGGATGGCAGCAGAGAGTGAAAATTATTGGTCGTTTTGAGGCAAAGGGGTTAGTACCAGTGAGCGGAGGCAGCCAGTGGCTGCGAGCAGTAACTGGGGACTTCAGAGGCAGGACTCAGAAAGACCCCTCTTGCGTGATCTTCTGCTCACGTGTGGCTGACTGGGAGCCGCCCCTGGTACTGCCGGAACATGGCCCTGGGTTCTTTCTGATACCAGTTTTGGTGGCAGGAGAAGACTGGGTTTCAGCGTTGTTGTCACAGGAGCTTGACTAAGTTGCCAAAACCTGCTTGGATTTTTACCTGATAGCATTTGGCTTGAAAAGCGAACATGGTTCCATTTCAATTTTCCCTGGTTTCAAAGTAATTCAGCTTTCTTTGTATGAGTGTATGTGCAGCATCCCCAGCACAGGACACTTACACACACACACACACACACACACACACACACACACACGCTCATACATACTCTTGTTCATGAAGTACGTATCCCTTTGCAAAATATTTTTTGAATCAAAAATTACATTTTCTAGCACTTTAAATGTATTATAAATTCAAATAGGGACTACCCAGTTGTTAAAAGTTTTCCTACATTTCAGATTAATTTTATCCATCCCCTATCACCATCTGATCTGACTATACCAAAGGAGATTTTTAAAAAGAAAAAAAAAACCCAAATAACCAAAACCAAACCAAACCAAACCAACCAAAACAACCCCATCAGCTCTAAAGGAACTTTCAGACTCTGTGGGCAAAAGCTTCTTGTTGTCTCTTTCTGAAAAATGAGAATGAATACTTAGCTCAAGATTTTTCTTTTAATCTACCTCAAAGCTGATTGAAAAATTACCTGCACCCCATAGAGAAAACACAGCATCTGGGTCACCATGCTGATCCAATTTGGTTCTGCTTTCGAACTGTGGAGGAATCAAATGGTCTGGCGTTTAGGTGACGTGAGCGAGTGTCCATCTGGGAGCAGATGAGGTTAAAGGTTAATAGCATTTTCTTTTTTTCTTTTTTTAATTCCAGCAGAACAGAACTCTTTTACACGTGCCTGGCCCCTATCCTGAGTCCCATGTCCAACTCCACAGCCTTCGGAGAGGCCTCAGTTGGTATCTTTGCTCAGACTTGCCTGGCTGAGGTAGGGCAGGACTGACACTAAGATTTTAGGCCTGTTGTTTCTCTTTTCCTGGAAACTCACCCCATCCCCCCTTGGTTAATGGCTCTTTAAATATTGAAATGCCTGGAAAAAGAAAACAAAGTAAAATAAAACGCAGGCTGTCAAAGAGATAAGAACAACAACAACAAAAATGTTGGTATCTTTTAGAATTTGTCTTCCTAGTGGTAAAAGTATATAATTAATAGGAGAATTTTCCTCCAGATGTGGCTATACTATAATAGAGCCTTATAAATGCTACAGAAAGAAAAATTGCTTGGAACGAAGGCGTCCTCAATGAGAGCACACCTGGGTCTGACAAAGATTGCATTTAGGCACTGCTGTGCTATCACAACGCAGAGAAAGACCAAGTCTCCGGGAGCAGCTGGAGAGAAAGCCCCGGCAAATCTGCATGCAAATAGCAGCACATTGTTAACTTAATCAGATGCCGAGGCAAAGATGTGCCAGAACCGCGAGGATGATCTACATACACGGAGAGAGAGCGGCCTGGGCTGCCATGGCCGCTGGGCGAGGATGGGCCTGGAGCAAGGTGCAGTCGGGCTGGCCCAGCCTACCCACTGCCTGCCCATTTGCTCCAGCCTGCAGTCGATTTATCATAGAATGCTTGGTGCGCTCTTTGAAAAGATAGAAATGATGGAGTATATTTCAATTGGGAGGAAGCTTTTTTTTTTTATGGTGATATAGGTATTGGTATTATTTTGCCTGACTCCATAAGTCCAATTAAAAAATATTTCTGCTTAAATATCCGGGTGCATGAAGATAAGAAATATTGCCCTCGAGTGTATAAAGAAAGAGATCTTTTCATTTAAAAAAAAGATGCTCTCTAGAGTGAAGTGCTGAGTATATATTGTACCTTAAGAAGTGGAAGACACCTGTTATTTACATTTTATATTAATATTAACGGACATATATATTTTAAATCTCCTCCATCTTTTAGTCTAGCACCGTAAAAAATAAAAAGTAATACTATTTAATCACCCACAGCTTAATAGTGCCTTAGTTGTTTACTGCCATCGCACTAATTGCTCTGGACTAATGTGTTTTTCTGTGATATCCAGTAGTGCTAAGAGAACAGAGATCCATAACCAATTAAATATAGTGTTTTCTATGTTAAAAATATATCTGATGAGGCTAGAAAGGGAACAGGAGCTGCCCTTAACGAAGGCGCATTGGCACCGTCTGGGAGCCCAAGGAAAGGTGCCCGCGTTGCCTCTTTTGCGCAAAGACAAAGGGGGTAATTTTTTGGCAAGAAAACAAACCCGAGGAAAGCACAACAAACTGAATGTTTCCTTCCCACCCCCCAACCCCCCCCCCCACAACTCCTTAGGCTGCTTCTGTACTCTCTCTTCCAGTGAGGGAGAGTTTGACTCGGGAGGGAGAAAGGGGGAGCAGCCACCCGGCGGTGCGGCGGGCAGGCGGCCGGGAGGAGCGGGGCTGGTCCCCGGTTGGGCTGGGGCCCGGCGCCCGCAAGCCGGAAGGGCGCCCGTTCAGGCGCAGGCTGCCCACGGCAGAGGGCTCATCGGGGAGCATTGTCGTTGGCTCCAGAAGGAGCGAAGCGTCCCGGAGATCGGGCCGCGCTCGCGCGGCTCTGGGCGGGAGGAAGGTGAGGGGAAATCCGACCAAACAGGGTTCTTAACAATTTCCAAAGACGGTGGGAGTGACAAAGGAACGCAGGACGCCGCCGCCGCCGCTGTCTGGGCCCGCGCTGTTTCCTGGCGAAATCACTAGTCGGGGATGGGAGCCGGCCACAGGGCAGCCCGCCGCCCGCGTTCGCTGGCGGCGCGCCCGGTGGTGCAGCGGCCCCGGGCCGAGCGCTGCCCCCGCCGGCCCGCCGCCTGCCAGCCGGCCGGGCCCCGCCGAGCGCCACACTTCACCTTACGGAGGAGAGATAATGAGATCAATTAGAGGCGCCGTCACCGCGCCGAGACAGCTGCTGGCGCATAGTAATCACCGGCGGGTCCGCTGCGCAGGGGCGCCCCGCTACTGCTACCTGCGCCGGGCACCAGCACGCGCCGGCCCACCCGGGCCCCAGCCCAACCGGGGCCTGCGCCCTGCTCGCATCCTCTGCCGGGGAACTCACCTCTAGGCTGCCCCGCGCCGCCGGCCCACCCCGTGGGAGGGTCCTGGACTGGCGCCTGCACTTGTGCGTGTGTGCATGCTTGCGCGGACATGTGTGGGTGGGTGTCCACGCGTGACTGTGCCCTGAATGTGCGTGTAAGTGTGACACTGTGTGAGCTTGAATGTGTGGGTGTGCGACAGTGTGCATGAGTGTGTGGGTATGAGTAGATGAATGTGTGTGTGTGAGTGTGCATGAGTGTTTGCATCATGTGTACGTGAATGGGTGTATTCCAGTGCTTATGGCAGTGTGAGTGTGCACGTGCATGTATGTGAGAGCTCTCTGCACATGCATGAGTGTGTGTGGATAAGCATGTGTCCACGTGTGGAGCATGTGTATTTGCAGATGAGTATGATTCTGTGTGTGCACACACGTCTGTGTGTGCGTTTGAGCATTGTGTGTGTAGGCAGCCTAAGTGAGAGCTGAATGTATGTGTCTGTGTGAGTGGTGAGCGTGGATAATGAGTGTGTGCATGTGGGTGCACGTACATGAGCCTAAATGTGTGCGTGACCCCACGTGAGTGTGGGCTTGTGTGCTGGGGGTGGGTGTTGTGGCCCCTCCTCCAGTCCCTTGCTCTCCAGTGGCTCCTTGGATGCCTAGGTTTCCTTGTGGGCCAAGTGCCATATGCTGTGTGTCTGTGGTCCACACCTGGCATTCCCCCACCATGTGTGCCTATATGTTGATGGCATGGGTGGCTCCCCATCTCCTGACCTCCATGTACGTGTCCTCCCCACTGTGGATCTGTGTCTGTTGGCTCCACCCTGGACAGCCCCTTCAGAAGGGCCTGGTTCCAGAGGCAGTGGGGGGGTCAGGACACGTGTGCCTCGCCATCTGGATCCCCCATGACTCTAGAGCAGATAATGACCTGCCCAGGCGCCACAGCCCCATTTCAACTTAGCCCATATTGAGCACCTACTGGATGCTCTTCAATTTAGCCCTTGAAGGCCAGACAGATTCTCACTTTAGAAAACAGAATGGGTGAGGGTCCAGAGACGGGTGGGAGAGAGATGTCATCCTAGTGACAGCTCACTCAGCGACTTTGCATTTGTTTTCCTGTCTGAAATGTTCTTCCTTTGGATCTTCATGTGGCTTTCAGCTCAACAGTCCCCTCCCCTCTGGACCACTCTGCCCATCCTGGGTCCCCATCAGCCACTCTCTTGTCATGTTTTGTGTCTTCATAGCGCTTCTTGCTGAAATTGCCACTTCACCTGCTCCCTTGATTATTGCCTCCTCCCTCATTAAAGCCCTCGCTCCCTGGGGCCAGGCCTTGCTGGCATGTTTGCTGCTATATCAGCACCTGGTATAGTGGCTGGTGCACAGTAGGTGCTGGGGGAACAGGCATCTGCTACCTGGCCATCCCTGGGGTCCTGGGGAAGCCCAAGGTAGCTAGTGTCTGCCCTGTGGGCTGGAGTCCACAGCCACCCTGGGATGGAGGCCCTGGAAGGTTCTCTGAGAGACCATCACCGAGAGACCTGATACGGCACAACTCTGGGGCAGAGATGTGAGGGACATGTGGTGGTGCCCACAGGGGACAGTCTCGGTCCCTGATGGAGCTGCAGTCCCCTGCAGCCTCGGGAAGTGGCCAGAGTCCTGGCAGGTCCCTGTTTGGGCCTCACTTATAGAACTGTTTGTGCGGGTTCTTAGGTGCCCAGCAGGCTCCCTTGGCCACCCGCCTTCAACTGCGTCCTCAGAGGGCCAGGAGACCACTGGAGTCTAACTTCAGCTCTGTCCCTGACCTTGATGTGCCCTTGAACAAGGGGTTTGACCTTGCTGTAACTCGGTCTCATCTTTGAGATGGTCTGAGTGCCTGGCCTGCCTTCCTAATATGGGTGGTGTCTTCTAAAAGAGAACAGAGCAGTGTTTCCCGACCCTGTTGTTGTCCCCACCTTGACACCACTTCTGACATTTTTTTGTCTTCTGACTCTCCTGAAGTGATGCTCTGGGCACTGAATTGGGGCGGTTTGGCTCCTTCTGAGATGGTGGGAAACTCTTGGCCACTCTTGGAGGCTCCCCTTTAGATTCAATACTGTTCCCCCCAGGTCCCTGCCCTGTTCCCCGAGGTCCATGCCCTGTTCCTTCCTCTTTCTGTCTTCTACATTGCCCAGCCTTGGTCCCTTCTGCTCTCAGTGAGCAGCAAATAAAGTGGGGCATGGGGGGCACAGCTGAAAGGAACCCCCACTGACAAGTTTCTGATGGAAAGAAAAGAAGGACATCTCCAGTGCCTGTTAAAAGGGTCGGAATAGCCTGTCTCCACTCTGGACCTCCCAGGGGGCAGAGTTCCTCTGAAGTGGTTCACTCCAACTGCCCTGACTTTTAAGGGCCTGCTGTGTGTGAAACGCTGTGCCAGGTGCTTTGGGCCCTTGTCTCATTGACCCCAAGTGACCTTGGTGTGTCTCTGAACTTCTGAGTCCTGGGGGTGAGGAGTGTGGGGAGGGGGTAATGACTCCAGCCCCATCAAATGCCTGGCATGTAGGGAGGACCAGTTGGAAATAATGTATGTGCAGTACTTTGAAAACTGCCTATAAATATGATTTGAGACATTAAGAATGTTGCTTTTATTTTTCTTTCCCAAACATGAGCTATTTTGAAGTTTATGTATTCTTTTGGCTGGAGCCGACACAATATTGGGGAAAGGTATGAATAAAACGTCCCCACTCCTCCTTGGTCTAGCTGGTCATGGGTCTACCTATTAAATGTCCCTGGGGTGGGGAGCCCCAGTCCAGTCCTAGGGGGATGGCTAGCCCGAGCTGTGCCCTGTGTGTCATTATAACAGTGGGGTAGGACTTGATTCTCCTTAAGGCAGTGATGGCCCCCTGTCTGGCAAAATGCATTTCTGGCCGCTGTCTTCTCCACGGAGCCCTTTGCAGCCTGAGTAGGTCATGGGGATACTTGAATGTAATTAAATAAATTTGTTAAGTACTTTCTATTGAGTTGATTCTTGTTCGAATGAAATGGAAGGAGGATGACAGGTACATGTGGTCATTGCCAGGAGGTCTAAGATCTGGAGAGGGTGAAGGGTGGAGAGGTTTTGGGGTGAGGACCTGAAAAGGAGGGTTTGGGAGGAGAGAGGGGAAGGGCTGGGCACAGCAGGTCACGGGGAGCCAGGCTGGCTGTCCAGGGACTGAACAGGGCGAGGGCAGGGCAGAGAGGCCCTGGACGGGGGGGCTGTCATTGCAGTGGCCACAGCAGACACTGCAAGGGACAGAGGTAAGTCAGCTGATACTGAATTCGACTTCGCCGAGCTGTGCAGCCTTCCTGGACTAATAGTGACAGTTGGTGACTGAACACTGTGCTAAGGGCCTTCTAGCCCTGCCTGATTTCTGCTCCACAGCAGCCCTGAGGAAGGACTTGAGGATGGCGTTCTGTGGATGAGGGAGCTCAGACTAGAGGGTCACTGAACTGGTGAGCTGTGGCGGGGGGCCTTCAGAGCACGGCCCAGTGCCAGGGAGGACGTGTTACTCTCTATGCCTCCCACGTTGGGCAGCTCCAGCGGGGGGCTGTGCCGAAGACCCCCAAAATGGAAGTAAACACAAAATGATGGAAAGCCCCAGCCCCAGGTAGGGGGGCATTCTTTGGGGAGGGCCTTTTTCCAAAAACAGAATTTTTTTGCCAGCAGTCAGCCTTTTGTCCTGTCTTTACGTGGCCCAATTAGGCAATCGCGCCCCTAATTAGCCAGCCTAAGGCCCTCTTTGTTGCCTGCATAGAAATTTGCACACGGGCTTGAACGTTGGCAGGAAACTTTGTCCATGACACTGGAGGTGCATGTAAGCGTTGAAGATGGGCCCACGCTGTGAAGTCTGGCCTGGACACTCTTACCCTCCCCAGCCAGGCCTGTCCATCCCCCCAAGAGCGTGGTGACTCGGCCCTAAGAAGCTTCGAGGCCAAGTGAGTCTGAGTTATGAGTGGCCAAAAAGAGGTGAGATATTGAAGAATCATAAATATTAATTTTTTTAGCACTCTATAATTCAAAAGTGACTCAACTGATTTGTCTCAAACTCTGCAGGAAAACTTAGCTGTGGCCTCAGATGTGAGTGCTCTTAGACCAGAAGGAGTCTTGCGGCCACAGATGTTTCACCTTAAGGCACCTGGGGTGAGCATCACAGTCCTGTGCCTCCCTTGGAAGTGCAGCTTCTTGAGGCGGGGGTGGGCCATTTTCCAGAAGGCTCACATCTGACTGCTGCTCAGCAGGAACCTGCCCTATGGTCACCTAGGTGCCCAACACATGCTTCTACATCACCGACACCGGTCATGCCCCCATAGTGAGCCCGTTTCTCTTGATTAGATCAATGCTTTTTTGCGCTTGCTGTGTGTCTGGCACTGTGCTAGGGACTGAATGCCAGACGTGGTCATTGTTTAAATTCTGGGCAGGGAGAGGAGTGAGCGGACAAGGAATGGGGGGATGACAGAGGATACGTAGCCAACAAATACACGAGCAGAGGAAGAGCGTGTGGTATGACGGGGAGGGGTGCCTGATGCAGTGGTGGTAGTCTTGGGAGGCCTCCCTGAGGAAGTGACCTTTGATGGCGGACTTGCAGAGTAAGATGAAGCTAGGCATCCAGACAGAGGGGAGCCCTTGGGGACCCAGGTCTTGAGGTGGCAACAGGACTGCGTGCCGGAGGAGCTGGGCCAGAGCGTGAGGGCCAGGGAGGAGAGATGCAGTGAGATGAGGCCACGGTGGTGCCCAGGTCACATGGGACTTGTGGGCCGGGGCAAGGGACTAATTCCCAGGGCAATGGGAAGCCTTGAAGGGTTTGGGCAGGGGAGCCTCGTGATGTGACTTACGTTGTAAACAGTCTGCTGTGGGGATGACAGGGGACTGGGTGAGAGAGGACGATGGTGGGGACAGGAGAGGGATGGAAACAGTCAAGGTCTATAGGGAGACAGAGCTGACCTGACGATACCCAGGCCCTTTTATTCCGTCTCTGGGCCCTTTAGCCCCCATCCAAATAGCTTTAATGTATCAAAGCATTGCTAAATGAATTCCCATGAAGTTTACTACAGGGAAAACCAGCATATATTTCTTATTTAAATTCTTTTGTTGGAAGGGAGCAAGCAGGGAGGAGAAAATGCTTTTTTCCCCCTGGTTTAGATCTCATCAGAATGGCCATGTGAGACATTTTGAGTAAAGCAGACTTTCTTCTGTTCACACTGGCTGATGTGTTACTCACTGCCCCCTGGTCGCTGGCATCGGGACAGTCATGCTCCTATCTCGCTTCCCATGTGAGGGCTACCGACACAGTTATTACAAGAAAGTTGTCCGATTTGGATTGAGTATGAGCACGTCCGCTTTGTTGACTAGACACTACGTAATACCTTCAGCATCATGTGTGCAAAGCTCTTCTTTTATGGTTTGACCAAGTTGCTGCAACTGCAGTGGTCCAGTGTTAGCCATTCATTTCCTCTAAGACATCTGGGTGGAAAAATCTACAAAACAATAATAGATCAATACATTTAAATTAGAACTTTCAAAAATTCAATAATGGTATTTACAAATTAATAAAGCACTGTAAAGAAAATATCTGCACTTCTTTATTTAGGGATACAGTTAATTTTTTCATTGATTAAGCATTCTTTTGGTGGATGGGATGTGGGCAGGGAAATTTTTTTTCTAAGAAGGAAGTCCTGTGTGGAAGCTAGAAGCATCCCTGTTTCTAGACCCCCACATAAGTTTCTAATGCATCGCACAGACAGGGATCCCTGGTGAGGGGAAGAAGTGCGCCTGCTTGGGTAGGAACTGTGGTAGAGGTGGGAATGCACTGGATCACGTGCGACCCGAGTGGTGCTGGTGGGGATGGACGTAATGACGGGCGTGCAAGTGCCTCTGACTTCAGAACATATGGGTGCTCACCGTGTTAAGGAAATTTGGTATAGGAAATCATCATTTATCAAACATAAATCAGGGAGCCATTCTTCTTTGTTCAAAAGAATTCCCCATAGAAATCCTCAAAATTAGCCAACTTATTCTTGTGCATCTGGAATAAAATGCAGTTTTTTTCCCCCTAAAAACAATGAATGTGACTCAACTTTTCAGGACTGTACTTACTTCATCAAGCAGGTAGAGCCCCTCCTGGCTCGAGCCTGGGGTGTGCCTCGTGTGGGGCGTGAACAGCCTGCGGGGACACGGTGGAGGTAGCTGCAGCCCTGCTGGCCGCTCTGGGAGCTGGACACGGGTGTGGCCTCAGCCACGTGCTCTCCTGCAGCCCCAGTGCCCACGGCCACTCACACACGCTTCTTCATTTTATTCTCTTCCCCCACCCTTCTTTCTTTCTTTCCCAAAATGTTGACTGAGTATCCATGGGGGGGCCACCTACTGTTCATGTGATGGGGGCCTGGCGGGGAACAGGGGACAGGCTAAGGACATCTCATAGACGCCCCATGCTAGTGGACGGCATGAAGTGGATGCCCAGTGCTTTTTCTATCAAATGATCTCACGGGCGAGGCTCTGCCTTGGGCGTCATGGGGGTCTTCCATCATGGATGGAGGTCCTGATTCTGGGGAGCCTTGCCCATGGGATGTGCACGGAACCCATGATACCCAAGTGGACTGTGAAGGTCAAAGGGTTGTCCACATACAGTGCCTTAGGATGGAGGGGCAGAGATGGTGTTTAGAAAAGGGGTGCTCTCCAGCTGGAGTTGGGAGAAGGAGGGGAGGGCCTTGCAGGGCCAGCCAGAGCCGGGAGGGAAGGGGACTGGAGGAGGGAAGAGAGGGTTGTTGAGTTTGCAGACCATCCAGAGACTGAGGGAGACAGTGGTCTGGTGGGTGGGGGTCATGGTGGTTGAGATGACTGGAGGAGCTAGGGGCAACCTGTCTCCGGTATCATGTGTCCTAAGAAGCAGTGCCAGTTCTGGGGAGGGGACAGGCTCTTGTTGGGTGCCCTGATGGATGCCCCGTGAGCTGGATAACTTGGCCATTACCCTGGTTATGATGTTGAATTCCTCCGCTGGTCATTCTTGGCTGTAGCTGTTGTGTTGTCATCATGAGTCTCCCAACTCCACCACCAGCTGTTTGCAGTTCCTAATGTGGTGGTGGCCCCTTGTTACCTGCAAGATAGTGTTCTACCATCTGAACTTGGCATTCGAGGCCATCTCTGCCCCAGTCCTCACTTGGCATCCTTAGACTTCTTACAGACCCTTCATGGCAAGCTGCCTTCTCCCTGGGAATGAGCACACCACACACTGTCCGCCCTCACACCTGGCCTTATACTGTTCCTTCTGCCTGTATTCCACTCACTTCTCCGCAAATTTTCAGACCCATTGTTCAGGCCCAGATGCAATTCCACCTCCATCATGAACCTCCCCTGTTGTCTGACTCACTGCCTTGGAACACGCTTTGTGTTATCGCTTTGTTCTCCAGCTGGGTAGGACCGGAGCCCTAGAGAGCACTGTGTGCTTAGTGGGACCCCAATGGATGCCCTACTGAATGGCAGTCCCCAGTCACTGAACTGGCAGGTGGTGTCCAGAGATCATGTGGAATTGTCCCTCTGTCCCTAACTTAGACTTTGATAAAAGTATGACCCAGAGTGTTTTGTTGTCAGCTGGCGTTGCATCCAAGACCCCTTGCTACCTGATCCCATTCTGCCTTCCCAGCTTCATCTCATATGGTATTCTCCCACCCCTTGCCCTTCCCCTCCTCATTGGCACCTCTTTTCTTTGTCACTGAGCACCTCGCCATTCCTCAGATACACCAGGCTCTTGAATTCTCTATGCCTCTGCATATGCTATTTCCTTGTCTTAGAAAGCCAGCCGCTTATCTTCCCCCCACCCCCCAGAAAACTCCTATTCATCCTCCAAGACCCAGCTGAAAAGTCACCTCACTACGAAAGCAGTGGGTGGAGTCAGCCCCTCCCTCAGCTGAGCCTTCAGGTTTCTGTTATCTGTGACCAGACTAGAGTCTTTATATAAACATCTGCCCCTCCTGTTCTTGTCTCTGCCGGGCACATAGTAGGTCCTCAGTCAACGTTTGCCAACATTAATATTTGTAGACACTCAGAGCAGTGCCTGGCGCACAGCCAGGGCAATAGGTATTTATTTTTAGGCTCTCAGGAAGAGTTTTTGATGGAAGAAACTTGGAAATTCATCTTGCATCTCACTGAACACTTCTATCACAGTGGAACAGAGACAGAGCTTGTCTGAGGCTTGGTGGCATGTACAGCAGGGGACTGCTTCCAAGGGCTCATGCAAAGTCACATTCTATCAACAATTTTTAAGGTAGCATGTCGACATGTGTGTGTTAAGATTCTGATAAAAAGATGCTAGAGGGCTTCCCTGGTGGTGCAGTGGTTGGGAGTCTGCCTGCCGATGCAGGGGACACAGGTTCGTGCCCCGGTCCGGGAAGATCCCACATGCCGCGGAGCGGCTGGGCCCGTGAGCCATGGCCTCTGAGCCTGCGCGTCCGGAGCCTGTGCTCCGCAGCGGGAGAGGCCACAGCAGTGAGAGGCCCGCGTACCGCAAAAAAAAAAAAAAAAAAGATGCTAGAGGAAGCAGTGTGCCGTCAGGAGTTGGTCTGTTTGACGTGTGATTGAAGCGTCAGGGGAGACACAAACCCCCCACCCACTCATGGCACAAGCCATGCCCTCACTCGTAGGCCCCTAGGCCCTGTGGTCAGAACCTGCCTAAGTCTTGGGATGGTAGCCAAGGGAAGCCTGAGAGGAACCCGGGAAGTGGGAGAAAGCAGGTGCTCAGCTGTGCACTGAGGAAGGGAACAGCCTGGCACCCGGGAAGGGGCTGCCGCTGGCTGCAGCCGGGCTTGATCTGTGCTCTGCACAGTAGAGCCTGAGGCCCCCCAGCCTCTGATTGACGCAGATGAGCCCAGAAGACCGCTTTATCGAGGCTGGCGTAGGGAGGTTCTTGAGAGAGCCTGTTTTCTGCCCTCCCGTGGCTGATGGAAGTGAGGGACCCACCACTTTTTTCCAAACCATTTATTGCCACTTACCACAGGCTTGGTTTACATCTGCTGCTGAGAGCAGAGTGATCCCAATTTGGAAGTCGTGGAGGTCGTTTTTCACCCGCACTGACATAAGCCATGACTCTCAAAGCTGATGACACACTCCAGATAAGGTCAAATGCTCACAGAAAGGGACATTTGGTGCCTCTGTTGCTTAATCCCTGATTGCAGAGAAGCTGGAGACACTAATGGCTGCTGGGATGTGCCATCCACGTCCCCGAGGGCCGGGGTCCAGGGCCCGGGCCTCCCCGCCTTACGCTCACACGGACACTATTCATCTCCTGCCGGGCACACCGGGCTGGAGGCCCCGCAGACCCTGCCTTGAGAAGGTTTTGGGCCCGGAGGGGACTGTGGCGGGGTGGGGCAGGTACCGGCTGGGCGTGGGCAGGTGGTCAGTAGGCTGCACCCTTGAGGGGTCCCCTTCCCTCTCCACATTTCTCCCCCGACCCGTGGCTGTCAGGTCTCAAGGCCCGTGAGCCTGCAACGGCGCTGATGGGGCCAGAGAGTAGGTGCTGTGGGAGAGAGAAGGTGGGGAAGTGAGGACAGGGAAGTGGCTATAAGATTCTGGAGGAGTGAGCGAGAGCACACGGCGGCCGCTTTTGTTCAACCCGAAGGAAGACACACTAGCCAACAGATCACCTACCCAGGGGCCTCAGGGAAAGCGCATGTGTGGACTTCCTCTGCAAGGCTTGGGTGCGAGGAACGTCAAGTTAAAGCTCTCTACGATTGTGGATGCTCAGTGGGGTCAGAGAGGCGTCCTAGGGGCACCCAGCAGAGTCTTGCTGGGGTCCCCAGTCCTCCAGTCACCCCCGTGGTGCTTACTGCCCAGGCCCACAGGGTCCGTTGGATGGAGAGGTCCCACTCTGCGGCGTGCAGCATCCAGTCGTGGCCTGTGGCTGTGGCCTCTTGCAGTCCTGCCATCGGGTGCTGTATGCGGTGGGTGCAGTCCCTGACACCCTGGGTTCCTCCCTCCATCTCCATCCGTGGTGGGGCTGCTCCAGCTTCTTCCCTCCTGGGAACCAGCCAGCTAAGGCGTCCGGGCTCTCAAGGTGTGTGCTTGCGTGTGAGGGCGCTGTGGGGAGGTGAGGGGGCTGCTTCCCAGAGACCAGTTCTTTCGAAGCAGAGGGCTGTGCTTCCAGGTTTGTTCAGGCTTGGGGTGGAGCGGAGGTGCTTTTTCCTCCTGGTTAGTCCATAGTCACGGATGGGAAGACAGAGATTCCATCATGGGTTTCCCCACATTCCATGATTAAAATCCTGTGCTGGGCCCTTCCGGGCCTCCTTAGGACAGCTGGCGGTCGGACATTATGTAGTGAGTGACGGACTGCGGGGCTCCGCTTCCTGGAAGTCTCCCCTTGAAGCAGACGTGGCCCCTTGAGGAGGTCTGAGGGCTTGGTGGGGTAGTGCTGTGGCGAAGGAGGGAGTCGGGTTCCCCCACTGTGAGCCAGGAACACAGGACTGCATGGGAACTCCTGTTTCCCTTCCTCTGATGTGGGACCACCCGGTGTGCCTGTGCTCTGTGTGCCCCGCTTTACGACTCCCAGGCGGAGGGTTGGTTTGTGCAGAAGTTCCACTCAAAAGGACTTGTCGGAAGGTCACCCATGCAGTTGTTGATGCTCTGGTGTGTGGAACCTTTTGGGAAGGGCTGCCTTGGAGGGTGAACGCTTGCTCAGAGGGTGAACGCAGGCCCCCTGCTGGATCTGGGTATCTTGGAGGGGGGTCCTGCCCCTCCTCTACTCTGGGCACAAGATCATTGTAAAGAAAATTACTTTTGTCCCAAGATGCATGTTTCCCATGGGTGGTTTTTTATTTTGTCCACACTCCCCAGCTCAGAAATCTCTTACCTGTCCAGTACAAATCAAATGAGTAATGACTTGCCCCTGAGGGCTGTATTACGGTGAAATTCATCACAGATGGGCTCTCTGCCTTTTTCACTGATGTGGGCGTTCCAGACTGGGCTAAGCCGGGCACAGGACTGGATCACTGAAGGTGTGGGCTCGTAAACGTCCTGTACAGTGGATGAGTGACGGTGCCCTTGGCTCCTGAGTCCCCATGGATTCCCTCCCTGCCGCCCCCCGTGCCCTGCCCAAGGGGGTGCTGCCGGCCCATTCAGACAGCACGTAGTTCCGTGGGTTCCTCCGACTCTGCTTTCCAGGAGGACCACTTGGCTGCTGAGAGCATTGCTGTGATGTTTTCCAAGTTGAGCTGTAAAGGTGTCTAGAAAAAGATGTTTCCGGCAGAATCAGAGAGGAAACAAGGTTGGCCAGGGCACACGGCACACAGTTCTGCTGTTCTCCCTGAGATTTCTCAAACGGCTGCTGTGGTCCCGGCTCCCCTGGGTACCCCCACTCCTTTTCTGAGCTGTCTTCCCAGACAGCCAGCTCAGGGCCTCAGGGATGCTCCGTGAGGGACCTTCCTCACCGCGGTCCCTGCCCTGTGGGAGTTGACTCATCACTAAGCATTTACTGTCCACTGACTCCGTTTCCTATGCGTGGCCGAGCAGGGGCTGAGATTGTGTTGAGCAGAAATGAGAGGAGGGACTCTGGCTAATTTGCTTTTTTCTCTACTTTACTCCTCAGTTCAGCTGTCTTTAGTGCACCCTGGAACTTATAAAGTGAAAACTGCTAGGAGACTTCTCTTCTCTCCCTTTTAATAAGCTCTCAAGCTGAAAAAGGCTTGTATGAGAAGAAAGGCAGCCTGAGTCGGTAGGAGTAAGGGCATTAAATAAAATACTCTTTAAGGGTCACGGGGCGTGCGGTGGCTTCGCAGGATTTTTAAATGCCAGCAAGTGGAACATTGGAGTTTGACTCTACAAAGGGAAAGGCCTGAGGGGACGAGGTTCAGGACCTGGGTGCGTCCCAAGGCTGCACACTCCCCGGCCCCTGCCCCTGTCTCCCCCTCGCTGTTCCCAACTCACCAGCTGAGCCCGTGGAGAGAGAATCCCACACTCTGCGCCTGAGCCGGAGACTAGCCTCCCTGTCGTTCGAGGGGGCTGTCATGCTTCCAATCCCATTGGGCCTGGTGTCTTTCCCGGCCTTAAAAGCACCCAGGGAGAGCCGGAGATCCCCACAGACAGGACAGGACGAGCAGGCAGATGTGGGCTTTTCCTGGAAGATTCTAATTGTGGTACAGGGAAACCGAAGCTCTTTTTCCTCCCCACACCCAGTACTTACACCTGTCCCCCTTTGCACCAGTGGGGCTCTGGACCCCTGGGAGCACCCATCCCCCTGTCAGAATAAACAGAAATCCCTACTCTGTGAGCTTTGTAAGTCTTCTCAGCAGAGTGCTTTGTAAACCTCAGGCACTGTATGACCTTGGGCACTGGCGGCATTAATGTTTATTCACTAGGTACCACGTTTGTGCCTTCAGAAGCACATGCTGGGGACCCAGGAATCCCTGTCAAGCTCTACCGAAGCAGGGTTCCAGCCATGGCCCCTGCATGTACCCGGACAGGTCGTTCTGATCAGTCTTGGAATCCCTTCCCCACAGTCGTGTCTCTGCCCTTTCGTCCCCAAGGAACTCCTACACGGGTGGCCATGCAATGTCTCCCCCATCTCTGATCCCAGGTGCAGAGGGGCCCCTGGCCCCCGAATCAGGGCTTAATTGTAGAGAATGATAAAGCACAGAACAGACCAAGGTCTGAGAAAGATCAAGAGGAAGAGAGAAAATGCTTAATGAGCTCAGAGGAAGAAGAAACACCTCTTCTAATTCACTTAGAAACGGAATCTTCCACCAAACTTTCCCTTATTCTGATTTCAACTCTGCCAGCCCTTCTCAACCTGTCTTAGAACATAGTTGTCTCATTGTAACCTTAAACCTTGTAATTGTGCCCCAGGACAAATCAGTATTAATTTAGCTGATGTGGCATATCTTATAAATCCTGTGTTCTCCCTCTAGCCTCTATTTGGTTAAGGATTTCCCAAAAAAGTGTATATACCAGGAGAGATGAGCAAGTGCGTGTCGTTTTCAGGCTGCGGTTCTCAGCTGTCTGGAGGCTGGGGAGGAAGGAGGTTCCGGCTTCCTGACCTGGGGCGGGGGTTGGGGGATGTCTCCACTCCCACAGCCCGGGTATGTCTTAGCCATGCCCATGCTCAGGGAATTCGAGTCTTCCCTTGAGGAGCCCCAGGGACCCGATGGGTGTCATCCAGAATTTGCAGGGAAACCAGAAGGAAACCACAAATCCACGGGGGGCAGGAGAGGAGGGGGCAGAAAGATTTTGTGGTTGAATCTAAAATACAAAGGGAGGGTAGAAGCAGCCACACAGGGATTTCATTAAGGAGACCACAAAATTTAGCCTTAAGAAGTTCACGCCCATGTGGAGACAGTGCAAGGCCCCATTTCAGGGTAGTAACGAAGGGTTGGGAGGGCTGAGATGTAAAAGTCATGCCCTGAGCTACTGCAGGCAGTAATTACCTGTGGTTATCCGGTTGCTCCGTGAGGAGCCCGGCCATGGCTGTTTCCCAGCCTACCCTCTGCCTCTGTGTGATTTCCCATTTTTCCAGGGTATCTCTGTTCTTACAAGCACATCAGATACATGCTCTTAAGTGAGCTAAGATTAAACTCCCAAACAAAGAGTTACAAGTGCTGTTTTATTTCTAGAGATGAAAATTGCACCAGAGTAACTTCTTTATTTGACTACATTACATTACAGTAGAAGGAAGGAGAGGGCTGTGGTACCAAATAGTAATTAACTATTTTTCCTCTGTCCTGAAAACTAGTGCATAGTTAGATCAAAATATGACAGGGTGCATGCTCATTTAATTTTTAAATTGCTTGGTAACTTCAAATAAAACTACTGCAGTGGTTATGTCAGTTATTGTGTAAGTGCTAAACATTCAGTGACATATTGGAAACCGCTGTTGTATTATCTGTGTGGCACAGCGTGATAGCATTAATTCCTTTACCTAGTCAACAAATATAGGGACACCTACCATGCGAAGGTGTCTCTGGGGAGAAGTACTGTACATGAGAGCATCACGTCAGTCACAGGTACGGAGCAACAGGACCAATTCTGAGGCTCACAACAGTTCACCATTCATTCATTCATTCATTCATTCATTCAACAAGCATAGATAGAACTTCATCCCTTGGCCCAGGTTCCTGCTCACACCACGTTCACAGTTTATCAGAGAGGAAGCAATGAGAACAATTATCATGGCAAATACACAGGTGGTACATGAGAAGCACAGGCAAAAGCATCAAGGAAGAGGGTCCCATTCATTCATTCATTCATGCATATGCTCACTCAGCAGTTCATTCATCCTCAAACACTGGGAATGTGCCTCAGTCCCTGTCTTCATGGAGCTTACAGGGTGGAGGAAGGGACAGATATTCATCTGACAATCACATGAAGAAATGCAAAATCACAACTCTGGCAGGTGCCTCAGGGAGCGGTATCTCTTGGGTAGGGGCTAAATAGGCACAGCACAGGGAAGAGAATTTCAGGCAGACGGACTGGCCAGTGCAAAGGCCCTGTGACAGAGGGAGCTGGGTGAATCTGAGGACTGAAAGGCGGGCAGTGGGGCTGGGGGGCAGAGAGGAAGGAGGAATTGTGCGCTGAGCTGGAGAGAGGTGGAGGCGGCCCATAGACCTTGCAGACATGTTCAGGATTTTGGTCTCTATCTGCAGAGCGGTGGGTGGCTGTTTTGCCGTGTGAAGGGTTGTTTAAGGGCTCACGTAGGCAGGATGTAGGCAGGGAAACCAGTGGAAGCCTGGGTGTGTGGTGGCCGTTTGTATGGGGCAGTGGTGGAGAAGACAAAGCCTGCGGTTTGGAGGTGAAAGCTGAATAGGGGTCTGCAGGCGAGCTGGCTGGGGCCAGGAGGTGCAGGCCAGGGAAGGTCGGCACAGATGAGAGTGCAGCAGCCCAGCCATCAGATGGGCAAACACCTCTTAGGCTCGGTGACTCTTACTGGAGGTCACCGCACATAACAAGGGCCTTCAACACACCAGACGCCCTTGGATATCTATCTAATTGGTGGTCCAAGACCTTTCCCTAAAGGACTTTAATCTCCTCCTTTGTATATGAGAGGATTACTTTCATTTTCTGAAGCCAGTCCCACAGGTGTGCCCACCTATCGCCTACTTATCTATTATGAACCTGTGCAAATTGGGTAATTGTGTGTGCAAATGGGTGGTTAGGTGTGTGTGGGTATGTCATTACTAGAGTTGCATTTGTAAATGCTCATTTCCTTAAATAACCCCCCTCCCACCCCTACTTCTCTACTACCTCCCTGCCCCACATCACATGTATCCCCAGGTGTGTGACGGGCCCAGGTGTATCTCTTAGGTCTGCTCCACTGCACCAGCAGAAATGCCATCTTCAACATCCTGCCCCTAGGCCCCTATGTACCACCACACGCCATCCCACCCCTCCATCAAGAGAAAGGAAAACACAACATTTCCCCTTCTGCCATGTTGGGTGGTAATTGTTAGCTCTGCCTATAAATAGTATGGCCTGGAAAGTACACGTGAGAAGTCACTTCTCTCCACATCAGCCCTACCTTCCCACAAGAGAATCACGGTTCATTAATGCACTGGACACGCACACGCCAGTGCTGGGGAGACACTGCGACTTGGAGGAAAGGGCACTGGCTGTGGGGTCACACACATCTGGTCCTCATTTCAGCTCAGCTGCTCATGAGCTCTGCTGCCCCTAAAAATAAAGATAAAGCACATGAAGGGTTAGGGTCTGGTGCAAAGTTGGCCGACGGTGAGACTATTACTTGTATTAATGTTATTGACCTGAATGAAGGTTCTAGTCCTAGGCCTGTCACCCAGACCTTTGGTTTATCTGTCTGAGGAGGGCTGCTCCTGCCCAGTACCCTTTGCTGGGAGAGCCCACAAGTTCCCCTCAGTGATACTGGTGATGACGTTTTCGTACTATGTTCTTTCTGACATCAAGCCTTGCCTCTGCCGTGATGAGATGCTTCCTGAACAGTTGTGTCTCTGCGTTTTGCTGAGTCTCAGATGCACTAAAGGATCTGCCTCTCTCCATTGTAGTTTATTGGGAACTTTTAATTATTTATTTATTTATTTATTATTTTTTTTGCGGTACGCGGGCCTCTCACTGCTGTGGCCTCTCCCGTTGCGGAGCACAGGCTCCGGACGCGCAGGCTCAGCGGCCATGGCTCACAGGCGCAGCCGCTCCGCGGCATGTGGGATCTTCCTGGACCGGGGCACGAACCTGTGTCCCCTGCATCGGCAGGCGGACTCTCAACCACTGCGCCACCAGGGAAGCCTGGAACTTTTTATTATTTTAATGCAAGTTCAAGTTTATTTGGAATGTAAGATTTAAGATCACTTAACATTTTTGTTCTCGTTATGTTTTTTTTGTTAACTGATTTTACTTTTTAGAGCGGTTTTAGCTTCACAGGAAAAAACTGAGTGGCAAGTACAGAGTTCCCGTATACTCCCTGTCCCCCCAACAGCCACAGTCTCCCGCTCTTGGGACATCCCACACCTGAGTGGTACATTTGTTACAGTTGATGCACCTACACTGACACATCCTTATCGCCCAAAGTCCATCGTTTACATTAGGGTTCGCTCTTGGTGTTGTACATCCTATGGGTTTAGATGAATGTATCCACCATTGCAGTACAGTACACTACAAACTGTCATACAGCAGTTTCACTGCCCTAAATATCTTCTCTGCTCTGCCTATTTCATTATGTTTTTAAAAACGACTTCTCATCAAGCGAAAAATGGCAGTCACAAAAAATGCCAGCCTGTTATTCAGAAAGATGCTGGGTAACTGCCCTCACCCTCACCCAGGAGGGTGATTTTATCTGTAGGAGGGAATTTGGACTGTCAGATGTCTTCCAAGTGAGAGATCACATGATCTGTGTTCTAGGGTTCATAAAATAACCAGTTTGAAAGAAAATGTCCAATTTGACTTACATTTTTTGGATCATTTTGAAGTTCTAGAAATTTGTGGTTTACTTTATTTTGGCAGTGTCTTCAGATTCTTCTCTTCCATCCATCTTTCATTTCGAAGCTCTATGTAGACTGCCAATTGTCACAGAGCAGCAGTTTCTGAGAAGAGAATCTAGAAGTGGTTCCAGGGAAAAGGGAAAGTTTTCACAGGATGTGTCCTGCCTCCCTTCTGCTCTGTGGGGGGCAATCTTTAAAGGGCTTCAGGACCCGCAGCCAGATGGGAGCCTTGGCCTTCCTGCAAGCCTGCTTCTTACTCCTCAGCTTGTTGTCAGAAGCCAGAGGTCCTGGGTGGCCATTCCACCACCCAGGGCCCTAAGGTTGAAAACTTGAGCATTTAAAGTTCGTTAGAACTTGTTACTTCAGCGCTTGGCTAACAGACTGGGCTGACAATTGGGGTTTGAGACTTAGATGATTAGAAGGACTGCTCCTGTCCCCGAGTTTCTCCTAAATCTCATGATTCATGAGCACATCATGCTCACAATGTCTAAACTCATCTTTTGCACCATAAATGGGAGGGTTTTGCTGGAAAGAACTCTCATTGGCTCGGGGCTCTCCAGTTAGCTTCATCTCTTGTCTGTTTTGTCGAGCAAAACCGCACGTGATAAAATTGCATAGAACTAAACACACACACACATATACACCCCTCCAAATGGGTGTATGAAAAACTGGTGAAATCTGAATAAAGTTGGGGGGTTGTATCAATGTCAGTTTCCTGGCTGTGATGCTGTATTACCGTTTTGCCCGATGTCACCAGGGGGAGGAACTAGGGGAAGGGTATGCAGGACCCCTCTGTATTATATCTTATAACTGCCTATGATCTACCGTTATCCCCAAACAAAAAGTTAAGAAAAACCAGCTTTCAGTTCTTTGTTTTATATTGTCATTTCCATCTGACTCCTTAGATTTTGGTGTTCTCTGTATTCTTTACTAATCTGCTTCATTTATTTAAGTGTTAATTGACCTTTGTTTATTTGGTTTCTGTACTAGAAGCCACTCAACAGTAAGACCAAGGTATTAGGGCTTGGAGAAAGGAGTCTGAGAAGACCCTCATCCTCGCAAGAGGGTAACCTATGTTCAGAAATAAGTGGACATGAGAGAGAAGAATCCCCCAGTGGAGAGAGTAGATGACTGGCTCTCAACATGGATTTAAGAGTTTACAAACAGACCAGGTCTACAGTGTTAGAAAGTATAAACAGAAAATAGCACATGATTTTAAAAATTCATTCTTTAGTTTTCTTTTGAAATAATTATAGATTTACAAGAAGTTGCAAAGATAGTACAGAGAAGTCCTATGTACCCTTACTCAGTTTCCCCCATTGCTTATTTCCTGTGTAACTGTCCTATAATAGCAAAACCAGGAAATTGACATTGCTGCAATGTGCACATAGTTCTATGTCATTTGATCACATCTGTAGACTCTGTAACCACCACCTCAATCAAGATACGGAACTGTTCCATCATCACAAAGATCTCCCTCGTGCTACCCCTACCCCGAGGAGTCGTGCTCCTTGCTATGGATGGCCCACCATTTGTTTAACATTCACCTCTGGTGGGACATTTTGGTTGTTTCCAGCTTTTAGCTCTTACAAGTAAAGCTGCTATGAACAACAGAGTATAGGATTTTGCGTCGAAATAGATTTTCATTTCTGTAAGACAGACACTCAGAAGTGCAGTTGCTGGGTTGTATGGTGAGTGTATGTTTCATTTTGTAAGAAACTACCAAACTATTTTCCAGAGGGGCTGTACCATTTTACATGTGGGCCAGCAGTGTGTGAGAGATCCAGTTTCTTTGCACCCTGGCCAGTATTTGGTATTGTTACTGTTTTTAATTTTAACTGTTCTAGTAGGTGTGTTGTGGTATATTATTGTGATTTTAGTTTGTATTTCCCTAATGGCTAGTGATTTTGAACATCTTTTCTTGGTTCATTTGCCATCTTTATATCCTTTTTCATGAAACGCCTGGTCATGTCTTTTGCCCATTTTCTCATTCTATTATTTGTTTTTTACTGTTGAGTTTTGAGAGTTCTTTATATATATTAGATGTGAGTCCTTTGTCAGATACATGGTTTGCAAATTTTTTCTTCCAGTCTGTAGCTTGTCTTTTCATCTTCTTAGCAGGGTCTGCTACAGAACAAAACTTTTAATTTTGATGAGATCCAGTTTATCAATTTTACTTTTTATGAATCCTCCCTTTGGTGACATATCTGAGAGCTATTGCTCAAGGCCTAGGTCCTGATGATTTCTTTCTTATATTATCTTCTAAAAGTTTTATAGTTTCATGTTTTACATTGAAATCTGTGATGTGCTTCAAGTTAATTTTTGTATTAGATGTGAGATTTAGGTCAAAGTATTTTTGTTTTTTTTTTTTTTGCTTATCGATATCCAATTGTTCCAGCACCATTTGTTGAAAACACTATCTATCCTTCACTGAATTGCTTTTGCATCTTTGTAAAAAATGGAAAATGTTGGGGCAACTTCTGGGTTTTCTATTCTGTTCCATTGATCTCTGTATCTTGGTCTTTGAGAGTAAGAAAGAAGGACTCCAGGGTCCGGGTTAGGCTCCCAGGGCCTCTGGCCTCCCCTAGGAATGGATGTGGGCCCCAGAACTGGGTGCAGCACCCCATGGGGGATTGCCCTGCACGTGAGCATGTGTGAGGGACTCCCCAGACCACCTTCTCTGCCGCACTCCCCAGACATTGCTGTTTTTGGTCTCCTTTTCCTTCCTTTCCTTGCTTAACGCATGTTCTCAGATTAAAGTGGGATTTTCTAAAGCAGATTTTTCTATCATGGAGTAAAAACTGTAAATAAACAGAATTATCATAACAATTTAAATAGTCATAAAATATGTTTTTCTGTTTCTATTCAGAGAAGGAGAAAGGTAGCTAGAGAAGATGAAAGGAAGATCTAGATTTGTGGGTGGTAGGTGTGTGTGTTTTTTCCCCTTTTCTTCTTCAATAATAGGTACAGAGTTTTTGTAAAAGACTTCAAGGCAAAAGGAAAAAAATAGCATATACTGTTATGGGGTTATTTTTATCTTTCATTTTTATGACAACTTATTTGTACTTAAGAGAAGCTTTCCAAGGAGTTAGAAGCATCATTAAATAAAGACTGTGAAATGTGCAATATGGCTTATTTATTTAAATGTTAATTGGTCCAACGAACACTTCTAATTAGCTCTATATTTGCTTAGCAAAAAGTTTTACAAATTCCAATTGTGAAAAGCAGCTATTTTGAGCTGGTAAGCATGTTGCAGCCTCAGCCATGATTTTTCTATAGTTCTCAGCCCTTGAAGGCACAATTTAATTTTTCATGTATGCATACTAGCAACGGTAAACACTTGCGAGTGTAAAGAACCTTCTTTAATTAGCTGCACAACAATTAAAGGATTCACAAACTAAATTGAACCCTGTCTCGGTGCTTACTAGCTGAATTCTACCACCTGTCACAACAGCGCTTTGTTCAATCTGTTATGCAAAATCATTATAGCAATATAGCGGAGGGGAAAAAAAAGAGAAAACAGCAATTATTTCTTACTTTTCTCTTGAATGGGTTATTTTGGGTTATACTGATGTCAGGTTCATTGAAGCTAACCTTTTGAAATCTGTAACAGCATAATACTTCTAAGGCAGCCTCAACATGGCTAGAAGAATATTTCGTTTTACTCTTCTAGGAGGTAGTGCTCGTCCTTAAAGTGTGTGGGGACTATGGTCATTTGAAACAACCTGTTCTCTCAGCTGCCTTCTCTTTTCCCCTTCTCACGAGGAAGCCTCAACAGTCTCCTGTGTTACAAACACATGCAAACCACTGTAGATGTGAGTTTGAAAATGACGTTCTCATGCTGCCTTTTCCAAAAACATACCAACTCACATCACTCCACCAGTTTGATCACTTACTACAAAAATGTGTGTGTGTGTGACTGTTAATTTTTGAAAATTAAAAAATAATTTTAAAAAATGTTTAAACATCTGATCTACGCTGACCTACCTTCCTGCAGACAGGGTTGGAGGGAACCCTCACCCCTTTGCTGATTGCAGACACAAAGGTTTTATTGTGAGGCCCAAATCCGAAGCCTGACGTGGCAGACTCCGTGCAGTCCAGGGATAAATGTTTACATTCGGTGTTGCCTCCTCTGGCCTCTGGTCGGACTGCTGGCAGCTCTGTGGGTGCTCAATACAGAGAGGGTGGGAGGGAGGAGGGAAGGCGGGCGTGCACCTCCGCTGACGAGCGGCGCTGGGAGATGCTCTCTGGCAGTTGCTTAAAATGGCATCAAGAACATATTGTTAGTTCCAGCCTCTGAAGCATATGTGGTCTGGGCATCTCAGACGTTGAAGTGATTATAGACAAACAGCCGGGCTCATTCAGGGGGCCTGCGTTTTCCGGCATTACAATATTTTTTAGAAGTTGCCTCTTTACGTCATTTCATGAAAATGTGCAAAGAAGACAAGGCAGCTCTTTGAAAATACAAACTCTTTCCCAAAAAAATGCTGAAAGAAGGAAAGTGAGAGCCAAAGGTCAAAGGCTGAGCAAGAATGTGTTTCTCTATTTTTTCTGTTTCTTAAGCAGAGAGGAAACTCTCCCAGTTACAACATTTCGGAAATCAGGACCATCTTTGGTCAGGTCCAGGAGGGAGACCTTGCAGAGTATGGGGACTTCCTTCTTCTTGCTGCTGAAAACCAGACTCTTAGGCTGGTCCAGGGTTGGTGCATGTACATTCAAGTGAGTTACTCTCCACTTCACTGAAGTTCATGAAAGGATTGCGTGATGCAAAGTTGAAGCCCCAGGAAGAAGGCTACTTACTGCTTCCTGCAGCCTCGTCTGGCTCTGAATTTGGCTGCACTTCTCATGGCCAGAGTCTCCTGGCTCTGGGTCCATCTCTGATTGTCCCTGGCTCGCAGCGCTTTCCTGACGGCAAGGGTCTGCACTAGGCCTTTGATGGGAGCCTGCTGGTGCCTTCGCGATGGTCCGTAGTAGGCTCTCAATGAACATCTGCTGTTTAACGTAAATGGAATCTTCACTTGGCTGAAGAACTCATGGGAATTTAAGGGTGAATTCAGACAACTTAATCCTTTTCAGCCTTTCCCTCCAGTGGCCCAGGCTTCCCTTTTTTTGGCTGTTCATCTAAAATCTCCTTACCATGATGTACTATTTATTCTCTCCTACATTCCTTGCTGCTAGTCTTGCAGAAAAAAAGGTCTGTGGAATGACTTCCAGGCCAGCACTGCCTTGTGGAGGGCCAGCTTACCATGTGCACAGACCTGGGTCTGAGCGCCTGGGAGGCTGCCTTGCCCTCCAGGGGCTCCCAGTCTGGTTGGGGAGCCCCAACTCTCTGAGAAAAGGTGGAGACAAGCCCAGGTGCGGATTCCTTACTGGCGGCAGGCTGGAGGGATCCACTGGTTTCCTTCACTTCCAGCTGCCTCAACTGCAGGGCCACTTGAGTAGTGGCAGCTTAGAGGGTAGATTCATGGCGCACGGAGATGGGTCCAGTGATACCATTATCAGATCCATGGCTTTAGGCAAGTTTTTTAACCATGCCTCAGTTTCCTCATTTATAAAATGGGTATGGCGATAGTAAAATTATCTCATTGAGTAATGAGAACTAATTGAAGACACTTAGAACAGCACTAAGTGCAATAAAAGAAGTGTTGTTAGTTACCTTTATTGCCGTCCCTGTTATGTCATCCTCATTGCTGATCCCTGACCTTGAAGTCTTTCTAGTGATGTGAACTCCTAAGGTCATGGGACTGAAAGGAACTTCGGGAAACCATGTCCTAGCTCAGGCTGGACAGGCTGATGAGCCTGCAGACCAGTGCCTTCTGGGAAGCTTCCTGAAGGGCACTGAGCCATCGAGACTATGCTTCTCTCTCGCGCGCCTCTTGCCGGCCTTCCTCGTGGTGCTGCTCCTGGGTGTGGTGTTCTAGTCTAGAAGGCAGATTCTTCAGAACCAGCATCATCAGAGTTCTCCCAAAGTGGGTTCCACCTGTGCCCCTGGAAATTGGCACTACTTATGGGAGGATGTGCAGATGCCCACCAAGAGGCACGCTTCAGTCAGATCCCTGGAGAATCCCTGTCGGAGAGAGTCAGGAGCTATCGAGCACTTGCTACATGAGAAACATGTGTGATGCGCAGGGCTCATGGGAAGAGAACAAACATTTCTAACATGTGAATTTATAACCTCATGGAAGCTTGGAGGAAAGTGGACAACCGATCGACCACGATGGGTGCGGTTGATCTGGGCTGGGAGAAAAACAGCCCAAACAGAAGGGAGTGGGAGGCAGGAGAGCCTTAAGTGGTTAGAGGATCAGGGAAGAATCAGGGAGCAGATGCCAGGGGCACAAGTTACAACTGGCGTTGGGCTGCTGGGGCTGGGATGGCCTCTCAAATGCATTTTCTGTGAAATCCACACCCCTTTGCTCCAGGCCAGGAGACAGCAGACTGATGTAGGAGAGCTCTGCTCTTGGAGAAGGATAATTTGTAAGGCTATAAATACCTGAGATAGGAAGTGCATATTTGTAGCTCTGATCATTGAGGAAACTTGGATTATCTAGTGGTAACAGAGGTCATTTCCTAGATCTGTCTCTACACAAAGGAACTATGCTGCCAGTTTTCCTTTTCAGGACTGGGCCATGTGCCAGGGCCAGCACAGGTTTCAGGGTTCGGCACCTGATGCAGTGACCCTTGGTAAATGACTGTTGAATGACTGCATGACTGTCTCCAACAAACAAGGTTTTGTACTGAATGTGCTTACTTAAATCAGGGACCACCACAATTTGTAGGTGTTTCCCCATAAATTGCTACTAGGTTCCTCATGGTGAGAACCTTGGGAAAAAACACGTGTCTCCTAAATCATCTAGAAAGAGGTGGTGGCCAACAGGAGCCTGATGGAGAAGACAGAGGGCTTTACCACCCCCGGGGTCTCTGCTGGGGAACCATCATGTCAGACCTGCCAGTGTCCTAGGTGAGAAAGGACTTGGCTTTCGCAGCAGTTGTTGCCACTCTTGCGCCTGTCACTTGACTCACTTATAACCTAGAACACAGCAGGTGACTGGATAAAGAACCACTGGAACACCCCCCACTCTGTATCTTCCTGGCCTAGCATGCCCTGTGTGACCAACAGATGAATTATGTGGAGGCTTGGATGCTGAACGTCTACAGAGGGTGTTCTTTCTTTTCATTTCTATATACATTTTGCTAATTTTTCTTATCCTTACATGCAAGCTTACTTTGAAAAATCAGAAGATAGAGACGAGCAGCAGGAAGACGAGGATGGAATCCCTTGTGATCACCCATGTTGGCTCTTTGCTGTGTGTCCTCCTAGACTATTTTATGCATGCCTATTTTCTTTTGCTGTTGTACACAAGGTGGGATTGTACTCCCTATGCCATTTTATAATCAGCTGTTTAATTTAATACATTCTTCTATATACCCTTTCTGATGAGTGCAAACACAATTGCATAACTTTACCATGATTTATTTATTTAATTGAATCCTGTGGGTGGACATTTAGGTGGTTTTCATTTTTTCTTCTCATTTGAAGTGAAGACTGGGCTCCTTGTCTTTGGCTCCTAGAAGGGTGACCGGAGTTTTCTTTCTTTGGGGGAAGGAAAGTGACAGTCATGGAATCAGTGGCATTGTTTTGCCTGACCTGGTGTGCACTGTGAATGCTTGCCTCAGCAGACTCATTACCAGCCCTGGCGGGGTCTCAGGTGCATGCCTTTGGGTTAGAGGTGGGGATACAAGAGAGGTGGACTGTGTCCTTTTTCTTGTGAGTGGGTGTG
Organism: Globicephala melas; assembly: GCF_963455315.2. Lineage (NCBI taxonomy): Eukaryota > Metazoa > Chordata > Mammalia > Artiodactyla > Delphinidae > Globicephala > Globicephala melas. The sequence goes on along the minus strand of NC_083332.1, from coordinate 20,009,381 downwards.
TGTACATGTGCACATACACATGCGTGCACACAGGTTTAGAGGAAGTTAAATCTGTTCTTCACTCTAGGTTTCCAATGATTGAATCCAAACCATCCAGACCATGAGGGAGAGGGTGAAAGTCCACACCCTAGTATAATTGGCCCCTCAAGGTCTTCACTGCCCCAACTCTCTCTGGGTGTTAAACACTCTTCTGTACCATTTTTGATGAATGCATGGTATCCAGTTTAGAGTGTGCCCATGTGGGCCAATCCTCCACCTTTTCTTCTCCCTTCCATCCCCATCCCGTCACACCTTCATCCTTTTACCTCCTTCTCTCCAATACCCCATCTGTATTCCTTTTCCAGGCTGTGGCCTTTTCTACAGGAATTAAAACTTCACCACCCTCTTCTAATGCCATCAAAATCTTCTTGACCTCTGATGAGAGCTGGGAGATGCTCTCTCTTCTACCAATTTCAGCAGCAGAGAGGGATACTGGTAGGGTGGAGGAAGGAAGCGAAGGACGGACATCAGTGTGGCCTCATATCTGAATTGCAATCTGTTTTTGTTTTCTTTGTTATTTGTTAACTATCCATCCGTCCATACATACATCCATATCTTTCTATCTATCCTTCCATCTGTGATAGCTAGAATGGTATCTGGCATAGAGTAGTTGCTCAATTAACATTTGTTGACTGGATGAGTGAATGAATGAATAATATAAAAGTCAGAAGTTTTGAACTTGTAGAGTTTATTTCCTATGAACAGCCTGCAACAGGTCCACCTATCAGGTTCAAATTACCCTGCAAGCATAACTTTTATACCTTGTTTTGCTGAAAGGGCATATTGAGACCTCCTAATCTTGCAGAGCTCTCTTTTCTAATGTAGTCATACTTGGGAGGCATCCTGCCTAATTTTCTCCTTCCTAATCCCTGGTCTCCCCACCCTTTCCTCTCCTTCCCTTGGCAGCAGGCCAGGAAGAAGGACAATCGACTTGCACTTTTATAAATCACACTTTGATGAACATTATTTTAGCTAAATCTTTGTACACATTCTTAATTATTTCCTTAGGTTTAATTGCTAGATGTGGAATTGTTGGTTAAAGGGAATACACATTTAAAGATTTTAATACCTGTTGCCAAATTGCCCTGCTTTCAGTCATGTTATATCAAATTAGTACCTCCCCCCTCCAACATACACAAATTATAACAGTGCCTCTTTCCTTATATTCTACCAATACTTATATTATTATACCAATACCAATACTGAGTATTATTTAGCAAAGTAGTATCGATTTGATATGGAAAATGTCTCATTTTACTTTTCATTTCTTGAGCTTAATATATATGTATATCTGTATTTTAGGTAGTTATTAATCTATATACCTTTATGTCTGTATCTGTATATATCTATAGATAGATAGATGTTTAATGAAATGTCTATATTTGGTGATTTACCTGTTCACGCCCTCTGTGTGGTTTCCTTCTGGGTAGTTGAATTTTCTTTTGAACTGTAGGATCTCTTCATACATCAAAGATATTAACCCTTTGTCTTTTACATATCTTGTAATTGTTTCTTCCAAGTTTTTCATGTGCCTTTTAATTTTGTACATGGTGCTTTTTAATTAGATGAAGGGATTTAAGTAATCAAACCTTTTAATCTATTCCTTTGCTGTCTTTGGTGTCATGCTTTGAAAATAATTTCCTACCCCATTATTATGTTAGTATACTAATATACTCCTAAGTTTACCTTCTCATGTATTTATGGTCTTATTTTCTAATATAAATCTTTAATCCATCAAGTATTTATATTATTAGGGCAAAATTTTATATCTGTACCCTACACACATATATACATATTCAGGATTTGCTATTACGAATGAGATTTTAAAATTATATTTTCCAAATAATATATAAGACTATATAGGAAAACTATTTTTATTTTATTTTGTTTTTACATAAATAAAACAAGTTTTAAGAATTACATTAGAGAAATATAGAATGAAAAGTGAAAGTCTTATTTAAATCTCTCATCTCCACTCCAGTTCCTCGCCCTTCCCCAGATAATGATTATGAGTGGCTTGATGTATCTCTGTCTGTATATACATAAATACACATCAAATATAAAGGAGTTCTTGTTCTCATTCTTTCTCCAGTTAGAGAAATGCTACAGTAAACGTTCTGGAACATACATGTGTATTTCTATATTAGAGATGACTATAGGTGGTATTAAGTTAAATTTTCATGGATATTGCTGAATTGCTTTCTAAAAAAGGAGCACCAATTTACTTTTCTGCAGATAGTGAGTGAGAGTGGTCTTGCTAACAGTGGGGAAATAAAGCTCTAGTTTTGGGCAATATGATACACCAAAACTATTTTAATTTTATATGAATTTTCCTTATCTTTTTCATAAAGATATACTTCCCACTTATATGACTTCCTTTATAAATGTCCTCTTTATATTTTTATATATTTTATTGTATATTTGTTCTTTGCCTTCATGATATAAAGGAGCACTTTATATATCAATCTCCATATTTTGTGCGTATGTGTGTGGCAGAAGAAGGTGTAAAAAATTTTGCTATCTTTTGAATAATGGCATTTGAGTCCTCTTTACTAAAGATTATGAAAAAAATTCTACATTTTTATCAATGACTTCTTAGTTCTTAAAAAAATTTTATTGAAGTATAGTTGATTTACAATGTTGTGTTTAATGTCTGCTGTACAGCATAGTGACTTAGTTATATATATATATATTCTTTTTCATATTCTTTTCCATTATGGTTTATCACAGGATATTGAATATAGTTCCCTGTGCTATACAGTAGAACCTTGTTGTTTATCCATCCTATATATAATAGTTTGCATCTGTTAATCCCAAACTCCCAGTCCTTCTCTCCCCCACCCCCTTCACCCTTGGCAACCACTATCTGTTCTCTATATCTGTAGACGACTTCTTAGTTTTAAAAGTATTTTTGTGTGAAGTATTTCATGTGACGTATTTGTCTAAATGGTAGCCCATTGTCCCAGTACATTTACTCATCATTCTGTTCTTTCACTGCATATGAGTCATTAACTTTATCTAAACCACGTGTCTCTTTGGGAGTTCTCTATCTGGTCTCTTGACTTATTTATCTACTCCTGTGTATGACCCTATTATTTCAATTACTATAGTTTTATTATATTTTGACTTGATAGTTTGCATGCCCTCTCATTATTCTCCTTTCTTACAGTTTACTTGGCAGTTATCACATTGTTTTTTTCAGATGAGTTTTAGATTTCACTTGCTAAGTTTGATAGACGATCCTTTCAGCAATTTGGCTTGATTTATAGATTAATTTCATAAAAATTTACATATTTACAATATCATCTTTCCATCCATGAACATGGTATATCTCTTCATTTATTCAGGTCTTATTTTATGCACTTCCATAAAGTTTTATGTTTTACTTCATATAGGTCTTGCCCATTTCTTATTATATTTATTTTTGTATGTTTAAAATTTTCCTCTGCTAATTTATAATTGGTTTTTAATGTATAAGAAAACAATAATTTTCAGTGTATTGATCTTATCTTTGACCTCTAATTGAACATTTATTAGTACCAACAGTTTTGTACTTCATTCTTTGGATTTTTTGCATATAGTCATTTTGAGCTGTTAACAGTGACTGTTTTGTCTGTTCCTTGTCAATAATTTTATCTCATAGTTTCTTTTTCCTCTATAAAAATCACATTGTTTGCATTGGCTAAGACTTCCAGGACACAGTGTCTTGTTGCTAGCTTTAACAGAAATGCTTCCAATATTTTGCCATCAAACATAATGTGTGATGTAGGCCATGTATCTCTTTATAAATTAGGAAGGAATGTTAAGTTTTATCAAGTGTTTGGGACATTGTTGATATAATATGGTTATTCTCCTGTAAGATGTTAATATGGTGAATTGATAGGTTTCCTGTTGTTGAATGATTCTTGAATTATTGGAGTAAACTGTGGTTGTTCTTTGATGAATTACTATTTTATCTTAATGTACTACCAGGTTCATTTCACTGATATTGTATTTAGGGTATTTACATTGATGTTTATAAATGAGATTGTCCTATAGCTTCTATAGGTAGTAATTGTGTTAGTAGTAGTTCTTATTCCTCCTCCCCCTCCTCTTTCCTCTCCTCTCTCCTCCTCTCCCTCCTCTCCCTTCTCTCTCTCCTGTTCCTCCCCATCCCCCCTTTCCTTCTCCTTCTCATCCTCCTACTGCTCAATGAGTGCCCAGCAAGTCTGGGGGCTTATTCCTCCTCCTTTTCTTTTTTCTCCTTCCTCCTCTTTCTCCTCTTCTTCCTCATCCTTCTACTTCTCTTTCTCTTTTTCTTCTATGCTATACCTAGTAGCACTATCCTAGTCTCAGAGAATGAAATGCGGAGTTTTCTGTTTTTCTGTGCTCTGGGACAGTTTATAAACATAGAGATAACCTTCCTTTGAAGGTCTAGTAAACTATGAGCATAAAACTGGGCCTTTTATTTTCTTTCTTTTTTGATGTAGCTATTCATTATCTTAAATTTCTGCTATTTTTATTATTTTATTCAGGTATTTAACTTCTCCTTGAGTTATATCTGATCATTTTTATAGATAAATCATTCATTTTAATGGAGATTTTCAAATTAAAGATATAAAGTTCTGTATTCTTTTATAATTTTTAAGTCTGCTTTGTATCTGAATTTATTTCCCCTTTCTCAGTACTAATGTTTATTTGTATATTCTCTCTTTATTCCTATCCACTTTGTCAAGTTTGTTTTCTTGGTCTTTTCAAAGAACCAGCCTTTAGTGAGACTTCCCCCAACCCCCCCAGAGGGCAAGAGGAGGAGGATGTTCTATTTAATTAGTTTCTACTGTTATTTTTACTAATCCCTTCCTTCTATTTTCTTTGGGTTTATTTTTACTTTTTTCCCTCAGCTTCTTGAATTGAAGGCTTAGTCCATTTTTCAATTCTTTTCATTTTCTATTCATTACATTTAAAGTTACAGAATTTCTTTTGAGAACTGCTTTAGCCACCACCTAGAAAAAAATTTTTTGTCATCACTTTGTTTTTACTTTTAATTAATGTGGTTAATATGATTTCTATGTTATGGAACCTTATTGAAGTATGTGTGTTCTAATACATGTAACATCTTTGAAATGTTTCATGGGTATTTGTAAAGATTTCACATTTTCTTTTGGGTATGGAATTCTGTCACTCTACTCTTATTTTTAAATTTATTGAAAAAAATCTACTTTTCATATGAATATTTGAGGAAGATATTGGAAAATTTCCCTTGATGGATTTGTTAGAGTTGCATTAAATTATTCCAGTTTTTGCATCATGCATAAAGCTTTGTTGTTAAGTGCACAGAAGTTTTAACGATGATGATTTCTTGCAGTTTTCTAGGAGATTGTACCCCTTTTTTGACATAAGAATCCTCTGTTACCTGTTTAGTATTTTTGCTTTAAATTATATATTTTTGATATATTGTAATACCTATTTGATAATATTGCAATACCTATTTTTATTTTGCTAACATTGTTTCATATGTGTTTTTTCTATTCCTATATTTTCAACCTTCATGTGTAAGCTGGTTCTCACATAAAGAGTATAAAATTGGGGAATTGTGGACATATATTTAACCTAATCCAATATCTGATATTGCCTCTCTTTTATGATTTTAACCCATTAACATTTATTAAGTTTACTGACATGTGGTTTTATTCCTGCTACCTTATTTTATGTTGTCTGTTACCATGTCACATCAAATTTTTTTATTTTAATTCTTTTCTCCCTCTTATTGTATGGATCAAATTCTTTTTGTTATATTTTCTTTTATTTTCTGATTTAGAAATTGTATACCTGAGATCTAGTCATATAGTGGTAACACTTGATTTCTAATATGTACATTTAAACGTGTGTGTGTGTGTGTGTGTGTGTGTGTGCATGTATGTGGACATTCAGCATCCAGAGCCTCCTTTCAACAAAACAAGAAGTTTTGCATGCTTTTACTTTTTATCTGATCTGTCATCTGGTCCCAGTCCCACCTCTTTCCCCCTTCCTTTTATGTTAAAATGATCTATGATTTTAATTCTAGACTTTTTCTTAAACATTATACACTATGCATTATTTAGACTTAAATATAAAAGTTGACTGACATTTGGTTCACCCCTCTTTTAAAATTTTCCTTCTTCTGTTGTATTAATTCCTTCAGAGGTGTCTGAGTCCTTTCATGTCTGAAAATGTGTTAATTTTATCTTTCACTCGATGCTGTGTATAGAAGTCTAGGTTCAAAATAACTTCCTCAGCCCCTTGATAATATTCCTTGATGGTTTTGAGACATCTAATGTTGATGATAAGTCTGATGACAAACCAATTCTCACTCCTTTCTGGATGAGCTATTTCTTTTCCCTTTCTTTTCTTTTCTCTTCTCTTCTCTTCTCTTCCCTTCTTTTCTTTCTTTCTTTCTTTCTTTCTTTCTTTCTTTCTTTCTTTCTTTCTTTCTTTCTTTCTTTCTTTCCTTCCTTCCTTCCTTCCTTCCTTCCTTCCTTCTTTCTTTCTTTCTCTTTTTATTTTTCCAATTTTTGTCTTCTTCTCTGAGTCTGGAAGTTTCTTTGGATGTGACAGTATGTAAACTTTTTTTTTTTTCTTCAGAAAATTTCCCAGTGCCTGAGGGATTCTTTCAAAGTTAATTTTCTTTTTTTATTTTTTCAGTCTACAGACATTTTCTTTTTCTACTATCATCATCATCATCATCATCATCATCATTTCTTAACTCTTTATTGGCTTATTTTCTTTCCAGAATTTCTATTAGATGGATATTAGACCTTCTGGATTGTACCTCCATGTCTCTTAATTTTTCTCCTTCACTTTCCATTTCTTTCTTTGTTTTTTGTTTGTGTGTGTGTGTGTGTGTGTGTGTGTGTGTGTGTGTGTGTGTGCTACTTTCAGTATTATCTTCCATGTTAGAAATATGGCCTGGACCAAGTATATTTGTTTTTTCAGAACTTCAGTTGACTTTTAAAATAATATATGCAATTAAAATTTGTATTTCCAGCACCTTTATCTTTTTCTTCTCTGATTGCTCTGTTTCCAGGCAGTCATTTCTCTCTTAGAGGGTGAAATATTCTCTTTATTCTTTCTAAATATATTAATGAGAATTTTTAATTAAATTCTTCCTGTTCTCTAAATTATTTTTGTTTCTTTGGGGTTCATCTTGATTTTTCCTTTTGTGTGTTTTGAGCTTCTCTCATGTGTCTAGTAAGCTTTTTGTCACTTGTGTTTATGAGAAGAGGACTAATGACTTAGTGTGGACAGCTGGCAGGTGGTTCTGTAGGCTCTGTAGGTCTGGTATTCCACAGGCCTCACCGTGGAATGGGAGGGATGCTTTCTGGCTTCTTAGTGAGGAGGACTCCAGGACAGTGGAACCCCCCATAAGGATGTGCACTGTGGGGTAGGCAGGCAGGAAAGTGGGCAGCCTGGGACTTGCCTGCCTTCCTCCCCACCCTGTCCCCATCCACTGGCAAGGAAGCGCGTGTTCACTCTGGCAGTGCGAGATGTGGGGTCCTTGCCTTTCTAGCAGGGCTGCCCTGTTATTTTCTTCTTTATTCTATCAGAAACGAAGCTCTTCTCTGCTTCTTTTCAAGCCCCTGTCCTCACTCTAGGACAATTTTAAGGCCAGGAGCTTCATGCCTTTATAGGGTAGCATTTGGTTCTTGGCTTTGGGGATGAGGCTCTCTTCTGCCACTGTATTTTCACTCAGAGTCCTGAGTTTCTCTGGATCAATTCATTTCTTTCAAGTTGTTTCCCTGTAGTGTGTTTGGTGTCCTCCTATCAATATGATCCCATCTATTTTCCATCTTCCGGGAATATGTCAAAATTTCCGGCATGCTGATGACCCCTTTTCTTATTTTCTAACGCCCTGAGGGAATTGTTCTGCATGAAAAAAATGTATGCCGTTTCCAGGGCTTTGAAGTAGCAGAGAAGGAGAGTAGATGTGACTGTTTGCCACCTTGGTACAATCCACTACTGATATTTTTTTAAAAATATTGACTCTCTGGTTTTAATATTGAGTGGAGTTTTCTAGAGAGTCAAACATATTATTGGAAAGTATGATAATTTTTACTTATTTCCAATATTTATAGTTCTTACTTGATTTTCTTTGCTAGTTGCATTGACTAGAACTTCCATAAGAATATTTAAGAACTGTGGTGACGGGGCATCTTTACATCTTTAGTTTGTTTTAGATTTTGATGAAAATGCTGCTAGCGTTTTACCATAAGCCATGTTTTGGGGTTGTTTTGAGATAGGTATTTTGATGAACTTAGTTTTGTATTACCAAGCATTTGTTTAAAAAATCAGAAATGAATACCCAACTTTGTTAGAGGCCTTTTTGCCATCTGCCAAAATGTTTTTGTTCTCTGGCCTATTACAATAGATTTCTGAATATTGTGTCATCCTTTCTGATGCCTATGAAGTGTTCCTGGGAGATAATCCTTCCTAAAATGAAGACACCATCCTCGACCTACTCACCGTATAATTTCTTCCCTTCTCTGGAGAAGGCAGCCTTTCCTGGTGATATGCCTTCATATATTCACATTGTGTTGTGGGTGTATCATGGATGAGAGGAAATCAACCTAATGCCCTTTACTCCATTGAATCTAAATGGTGGACACTTTTAGTAAATGATTGTTGAACTTAAGGGAACTATTTATTTAGTCTTCTGGGGTTTGTTGTAAAACTCCAAATATCCCATGAGAGAAGATACTTCGAAAATATTTATAACCCATGACTCAGTTTTCCAGTCCTAGAGCAAGACTTACAACAAGGTGTACCAGACCTACAGAACCACCAAATATCCCAGAAGGGAAAGTGTGTGTCCACTGCTTCAGGAGAATGCATCTTTGTTTGTTCACTTCTGTTATGTTTTGGAACATCACTTTGCGCTAGGCACTGCGGCTGGGGACTGGCAGAGATGGGAGACAGAGGGGGTGCTCCTCTGAGGGGGGTGGCATGGGTAGGAAAGGCTTTCTGTGACAGTGGACCAACTCGAAAACTACCTGTTTCCTTCATACTACCACCACTATGGTACCGCTTCTGGGAATCACATTTTAATCAAAAGTATGCAATTAAAACACTTCCATCTCATTCATTTCATTCCAACCTAACTAAATATCTATGGCCAGTTACCCCCCAAATTTTAAAAAGGTGTTGAAGATTGGTATCTGCTGAATGGAGGGGGGCTTTCTTTCATTTCAGCTTTCTCTTCAAAAATAACTTTTATATTTTTCTAATTAGAGAAACAATGCATGCCCATGAAATAATTTGGAAAATATACAATAGTCATCAGAAGACAAATAATCCCACCCCCCTCAGAGATAATAATTTGTTAATATTTTCTTACATTTCCTTTTGTTGTTTTATATACATATATATTCTTCTTTTTCAGAATTGGAATCAAGCTTTAATTGTAGTTTTCTGTTTCACTTAAAATTATGGCCTGAGCATTTTCCCAACCTCTGAAATATTTTTTGAAAGCATGATTTCAATGCACAGTATTTGTAGCAGTGTTAATTTAAACATCCTCCCACTCTTGGACATTTGGGTCAACTCTGTCTTTTGTTGCGATAAGTAGCACTTCAGCACAGTTTTGTCTTCGTCACTGATAGCATTGTAGGTTTGTTCTAGGAGTGGAAAACTGAGTCATAGGTTATAAATATTTTTGAGACTTTTGGTATATAATGCCAAACTGCTTTCCAAAAAATACTACCAACTTACACCCTTTCCAGTACTATATATAAGAATGTTCCTTATCTGTTACCAGCAGCAGATATTGTCATGAAAGATGCACACATATGTACACATACACACGTGTGTGCGTGTGTATGTGTACTGTGTGTGTGGCCTATTTTTTAAGCGATAAGTGTTGTTTCTGCTGTTCTAAGTCACATTGCACCCAAGACAGACAACATAAAGGAGACTTGGGTGAACAAGATAAGATGAGAGCTGGCTGTGTAAGTGAGTCAACAGTGTGAGGTTTGGGTAGGAGGAGGGCAGGGGCGTCCTGGGGAAGGCGCCGTTGGCCGGGGTCCGAGAAGAGGCGATGCGTTCCCTCTCCTGACGTGCTCACATCTGGGGAGGCTTTGGCTTGAGGCGCGCTCAGCGCAGCTCGCCCCATCCAAGCAGGACTCCCAACGTGTCCTCTGTTCCTCCGTGTCCTTGCCAGGCACGGAGAAGCCATCGGTGGCCCGGCGAGCTCAGTGAAGAGGAAAGAAAGCAGAGCAGAGAGGGGACAGAGTTCTCCCCAGATGCTTCTTATTGGGGCTGGAGCAGAGGCCAGACTGTGACGCCGGCCCCAAGATGAGTCATGGCCTGGTGCTCGAAGGAGCTGGGCACCAAGTGTGCTGGGCACCCAGCCTGCATGTGACACTCCCCGAGATGTCACGGGGAACTGCTTGTGAGCGGCTGAGAACAGAATCTGGCTTAATGCTTTTAACAAGTTAATGTTTGTGCTCATGGGCTCTGTGCACATTTAAGAATTAATTAACTCCTTTAAGGAAGTCATTTATGTTTGAGACCAAAGAAGACACTCAGGGGCCAAAACTCCCCCAAAGAAGAAGACCCAATCACACAGCTCTACGCCTTGGCAGGACCCGCAAGACCAACTTTCCTACAGCCTGATCCACAGCGCACTCAGATATCTTTAACCCGTTCTTTCCACAAGGCTCTTGGGGCAGCATATTAAACTCGAGTTATTTTCAATTTCATCTAAGGTGTCTCTATCCAATGCATTTTCTTCAAAGTCTGCAATGTGGGATCCAAAATCTCTCAGCATCATCAAAGTCTTAGGAAAATATATTACTAGGAAGTGGAGCTGTTACTTGTGTGTTAATTACAACAAGCCCGGCTGCTGCACAGATAATCTCCAGCGTCAGAAGCATCAGCTCGGGCAAAATCAGGAAAAACAAAATCTTTTAAAAAAAACATCCTGAATTCTCTCTTTCAGCCTTTGAGGAAAAAAGTGCGGTTCATTGTGAAGCTAAACCTCATCTATTTAGTTGTTCTTATAAAGATTTCATCGATATTTGAAATGTTCCTCTCTTGAAAGAGGAAAACGAAGGTAGATTTTCAGGATCCAGTCCCAGAACTGCTTTGCTATTTTCAGTCTTTATCTGCTTTTTCGGAGGAAAGTCTGTGGCTAACCCATTTGGGCCAGGTTCTGGGTGCCAGGAGATTTTGACCATGCTTAATACAAATATGTCAATCATATGTGTTTGTTTTTTGGTTGGTTTCACTGTCTCTCCTTCCCTTGTGAGCTGAAGCTGGTGTTTGCAACAGACAGGACTCTTCTCTCCCGTGAACTTGAAGGGGAGCAGGGATCGCGTGTGATGAGGTCCCCAGGGAAGGGCAGCGGGAAGGCCCGAGGTCTCAGGGGAGTGAGAGCACCCCGTCCTCCCAGGAAGATAGGGCAGACCTCTGACCCTGATGGCATTCTGTGGGCTTTGGAGGTAATAAAGGTCAAAGGTGGGCATGGGGAGGGCCCAGGAGGCAGGGAAGGGAAGAGTATGTTTTCAAATTAAGGGTTTTTTTTTGAATGGGGAGGAAAGGTCAATTTATTCCCAATACAGAACTTCTTAAGGGAGTCCTTATCCACGCTGATCAGAAGGTCCTCACTGGCTAAAGGAAGGGCTGTGCTGACCCGGGAGAAACCAACCATTGGGATGTCCATGGCAACTTCGGGAGATGTAGGGACCACCACGTTAACTAACTGGGGTCCCAGGGTGAGAGGCCTCCACTTCTCTGCCCCCCAGCTCTCCAGGGGGAAGCCCTGCTGGCTCCTGTGCCTCCCTAACACCCTCTACCTTTGTCAGCTCCCTCTGGAAGAGAGAGCAGGCCTCAGGCCGGAGCCTGCTGCAGGCAGCAGTGTTTAGCCAGAATGTAATAACATTGTTCTCATTTTATTTATTTCTATAATTACCTTTAATTTAGAGCAAGTGATACAAATTTCCATTTAGGGTAATGATATAGTTTCCTTTTAAATGCATTAAAGTAAAAAATAGTGAATTAATTAAAAAAATATTAGCAAGGGTACAAATACACAGCAAAAATGAGAAGGTGGTTTATTGCAGTGCAGCTCTGTGGCGAAAAGCGTCGGGAAGGGGTATGTGGTACCTGCAATTGGGGCACTGCTGAAAGCCCTTTTAAGCTGTTTTCATTTTACTTATTTTCTGAAACAGGTGAGCGGACCCTGAGCTACTGGAGAGTTTAGGATTTTAGGAAACAGAGCTCTGAGGAAAAACCCCTGAAGACAGACACATTGATCCCAGAGGTTTAAAATGGATCCAAGCCTCAGGAAGGTACACCAGAAAGATCCCTGAGAGAGCAGCCCCTCTCCTCATTAGGACTATTAGTTTTCCTAGAAAGGACTAAGGATGCCTGGTAAACCTAAGGGCCCTATTGCCAGAGAGGTTTACTAGATGTCAAGCAATATGATGGATTCTGATATTTTCCCCCCTCACCTTTCTCTGAATTCTCTTGACACCTCCTTGTATGACACTTGGGACAAGTATCCCTTGGGACACTTACTGTACTCTTCCTGCTCTCAGCTTGGTAGCAGGCCAAGACTCTGTTCTTCTCTAGAGGAGACCTGTCCAGGCTCATCTCCACAGTCCTCATATTACCTAATACATGAAAGATGCTCATTCACTCCATCCATCCATCCATCTATTCATCCTTCTATCCATCCACCCAAACATCCATCCATCCTTCTATCCATCCATCCATCCATCCATCCACCCAAACATCCATCCATTATTCCATCCTCCATCCATCCATTCACCCATGTTTTTGTTCTTCCATCCACTCAATAAATATTTATTAAGAGTATTCTGTATATTTCACAGTAAAAAGTTAAACAAAACAAAAGGTCTTCTGGGTGCCCCCAGCACTCAGGTGGGCATCAGGGATATAGCAATAACTGCAGAAGACATTGCTTCTACCCTTACAGAGTTTATGACTAATGGGGGAGGTAGAAATTGAACCAGTGGCTCTTCTGTGCCAGGTTAAATGAATGAACGAGTGAACAAGTGGATCTGGAAATCCCTTTTCTCTCTCACTGCTGGACATTGGGGCTTGTGGAGTTGAGGGATGCTGGGGGTGAACAAGCAGTTTCGTAGATCAGAGGTTGCACACGCGGGTCCCTGGCCAGCTGGGTTTCTTGGAGTGAGATGACAGGCGCTGCAGAGCCTGCTCATCTGTCCCCAGCCACCGAGGGCTTGCCCAGCCTGTGTGAAGGGTACGCAGGGGCAGGGCTCCCTCCCGGGGGCTCCAGCAGCAGCAAGGCTGGCAGCCACAGCAGCTGTGGCAGGGCACAGGGCAGGGGAGTGGTCGCTGCAAAGGGCGGCGGGGAGGTGGGGGCAGGTGGGCGGGCAGACAAGCAGTAACATGACTGGGATTCCAGGGGAGGCCAGGCGCTTGTGGTGTCAGACTCCCTGCCAGCCAACTGACTGTGGCCTCTGGAAGCCAGACACGGTGGGGCAAGTTTCCCAGGGCCTGGGCAACACATTCTTCACCTAGGCCCATGTGCTTTGCCAGGGGCCTGGGCTGCCTCCTTGCTTGCTTGAGTACACGCTGGGGATGGGGAAGGCTGGCTCCTGGTGGCCACCCTGAAGCTTAGCTAATGCCAGCCCAGGGGCAATGTCTTCAGGTCACAGGGATGGCTGGAGATGAGGCCTGGCCACAGCTCATTTTCATTCTCCCTTTACTACTCTGCCTGCTCCGGGGTGCCCCGTTTCAGAACCCACATGTCCGGATGCCCTTGCATCCCTGACATGCATGCCGTGGGCTGCAGAGGGGCCTGCACTTGGAACAGGAGCAGTGGGTGGGAGCCTGGTCCCTCTGGGGCTCTCTGTACAGTGAAGAGGGGGCCAGGGATCCTTACAGTGCAGGGTGAGCAGAGTGAGCAAGAGGAATGGTGGGTGAGGAGGTGCTTTGTAAACCACAAAACATGGAATACTCTAGGGCTTCGCTTTCCTTCGTCAGCCAGTAGACATCTTTTTTTTTTTTTTTTTGCGGTACGCGGGCCTCTCACTGTTGTGGCCTCTCCCGTTGCGGAGCACAGGCTCCGGACGCGCAGGCTCAGCGGCCATGGCTCACGGGCCCAGCCGCTCCACGGCATGTGGGATCTTCCCGGACCGGGGCACGAACCCGTGTCCCCTGCATCGGCAGGCGGACTCTCAACCACTGCGCCACGAGGGAAGCCCCATAGCCAGTAGGCATCTTTACTGAGCACTTTACAGTTGGCTGAGCACTCAGAGTTCTGCCCTATTACAGGGCATCTTTGGAATCTAAGGAATTTGGGGGGCAACCCTGGGAAAGTGACATTTGGCTGTAGATCTGAAGATAAGGTTAGCCAAGGTGCGGATGGGGAGAGGAGGATTGGTACAGAGGGATAGCACGTGCAAGGGCGCTCTGCTGAGAGAGAGCCTGTTAAATCCACGCAAACCTTCTGAAGACTTCTGGACTATCATGAATAAACACATAAAATCACTTTTCCTTGAAGCAAACAAGAAAAACCCTAAGGGAAAGACCCAGTGGTGGAATTCCAGATCCCTCAGCAAATGGCAAGGAGATGGCTGGGCAGGGTGAGAAACGCATGCTTGGTGCCCACTGTGGAGGCTTAGTCTATATCCAGGGCACACAGGAGAAGGCTCAGTTTTCCTCTTCCCTTCACACCAGACACTTCTACAAGAGCCCAAGCCAGCGTGTGGCTCAGGACTCTGGGGTGCGAGTGGAGCCTCCTGGACCTGGCTGGTCTAGATTTGAATGAACTCAATGGAAGAGAGCAAAGATGGGAATGAATTGTCATGATCCTGGGCAGGAGGAGGCTGGATGAGCAGAATAGAAGCTGAGAGGTGCTGGGGGGGGGGGGGTTCTGGAAGAGAGGATAGAGTCTTTTATCAGCCAAAACTCCTTTGGTTTCACGTGAGAGGAAATCCAACCCTAACCAGTTTAAAGCACCAGGAGATGTAACTGCAAAGTATGTAAATGGTTCAGCTTCAGGTGTCATTCAATCCAGGAGCTCAAATTATATCACTTAGCAGCTGACTTCTCTCCTCTGCCTCCTTCCTGGCCTTGTCCCAGGGTGCTACAACCCCGCCTCCAGCAGCTTCAGACTCTTGGTAGCAAAATGGCTGCCCAAGCTCCAGACCTCATTGGAGTGTGTCTGAAGTGCCTGTAGCTCACTAACAAGCCCTAGCTCTCACTCTCATTGGCTTGAATTAGGTCTTGTGCTGAGCCTTGAACCTATCACCAAGGCCAGGGTTGGGAATATTCTGATTCGCTCACATGAATCCCACAATCGGGATCTGAGGGTTGGCTACATCCCACCCAAACCCCAGGACGGAGGAGGAAGAGAGGGCTTCCCTCATGCAGGGAGGGTGGTGGGTGTGGGTGGAGAGAGATGAGTGTCCATACGAGCGTCTGCAGTTGGTGGAAGAGTCTGCACCAGGTTAACTCTGCTCCCCAGTGGTACGGGCAGGAAACCATCCCCATGAGTGTGCAGATGTCCCAGATCCCAATAAAAGTCCTGAGCATGGGAGTGGTATTTACGGGAAGCCCCTTCCCAGACAGAGGGCTGGCTTCAGTGCCAGGTCCCCCGCCTAGCAGAGCTGTGGTGGCAGGAGCTGGTAACACACCCAGCTGGGCGTGGCTGTGGGGAAACCCCCTCCACAGGTGGTCTACCTCAGCAAGATCTTTGTCACACTTGAGGGAGCTACAAACAGGTAATGCTTGGCTTCCGCAGGCCTGTGTTATGAAAAGCTTGAGTTACAAAACGCTCTGGCTATTAAAAACCTGCTACTGACTTTAACAGCAATAAAATATCTGCTGTTTATGAGTAATTAGCCACTTCTGAAAAAGAGCTCTATTCCTTTAAATTTATGGGGTGCCTTGATTTATGCATTTCATGGGGGGATGTCATGTTACATCACATCAGCTTGATGTAATTTGATGCAAATCGAACACATGAACGAGCGAATGGAAGCATTCTCTCCTGCCTCCTGAAGAGTGTTTCTAAATGGAAGCATTTTGGGCCCCACTCCACCTTTGCTCTTCTTGCTTTCTCAGGAAAGACGTGGGGGGATCCTGAACTTCTGCAGTCCTGGGTGCCGCTGGCTGCAGCCTCTGACCGCCCTGCATGTGCCTCCTGGGAGGATCTCACATCCCTGAGGGGGGCAGAGACTCAGCAGCAGCTGGTTCATGAGCTTCACGCCGGGCTCCAGGCTAACAGACTTCCTTATTGTAAGGACCCCAAGGTGGGTCAATACACACAGGACATGATATAATCAAGAGTCTAATTTTATATTATCTGATTGGAGAAGGAATTATGAACAAAAAGAGAGATTGGTGAATTTGGGGTCTGGTGGCGGAAGCTATATTGTTGAAGTCTTTTGGTAGCTGCTGGCCCCCATTTGGCTGCTGAGGGGGTAGAGGCAAGGACATTCCAGAATTTGTTGGTTACACTATACATCTATTTAGTTGTGCATTATTTTTTCTTTCATCCACCCAGCCAGCCAGCCAACCAGCCAGCCAGCCAGCCAGCATTTACTTAGCTTCTGCTAAATTTCTTGAGTGTTTAGGAGGTAACCAAGGGCAGTAAGATACAGACACATATCTACTAATTTGCTATGTAACTTTAGGGGGGTCATCACCTATCTTCTGTCCTCAGTTTACCTATCTATAAAATGGGCACATCAGGCTGAGTGACCAGGAGCTAGATGATCTCTGCGGTTTCTCCAGCTTTGCCACCCTACTACTGTCTATGCATCTCTTCCCTCTAAAAGCATGCCTGTGAAAAGAGCGAAGGGATGCACAAATCTCATTCATGGAGTGGAGATGTGCTCCCCAAGCAATCGAGGAGAAGGTGGAGGAGAGTGGTGGGAAGTGAGATTGGATGGGGGCTGGAGTGGCCATTCAGTGGAAATCTTCGGCCTGGACTCTTATTTGTGGCACGGGGAAAACAGTGCCGTTTGATCTTTGCCTACTGTACTTAAGTGGAGATAGCCCATGGGGTCAGGAGAGAGCAGGTAGACACAGGCTGGCATCAGGCTTGGGTCCATGGTCCCCCAGTAAGTGGAGCTGGTTGGCTGGGTCCAGCTGTACCTGCTATACACAAGCGGCTGCCCAGCAGCCTGGCTTCCTTGGCAGAACTCGGCTGCTCTCTAACAGGTTCCTCTGGGTAGAGCAGAAAGTGTGAGCTTCGTCTTCAACTCCAGCCGTTCTCTGTGGTTGGTGAATAGTGCAGGTAGAGGGCTTGGCTGGGAGGTCCTTTCCCTGTCAGGTGGGCCACAGCAGCGTAAATGAGGACGCAGGAGGAGAGACAGTAGCCGAGGGTAGTGGCCAGCCTGGCCACCTCCTTGGTTGACACATGGGAAGCTGTGATTCCAAGAGGGTCCAGGGCCCTCCAGGTCAGGAGCTGTCTGGGCTGGGATGCAGGTGTGGTCCCAGGCAGTGGAGGGGGTGGTGACCCTGTCCTAACAGGCAGGATGGGCTGTTGTCTGGGGTGCCCAGCCCTGCTGCACGGCAGGTGCCCGCTGGGAGAGCAGGCCAGTGCCCCTGCCCTGGGGGAGTCATGCACACACACACCCCCACACCCCCCAGGCCTGCTGTGTGAGCACGGTTCTAGGCGTGGGAAGGCTGCTCCGTGAGGTGCATGTTACCGAGAGGAGGCATTCTGTTCTGCTCTAGTTGGCCCCTTCACTCCTGACTGTGGGGTGATGGGATCTTGGGGTCGGGGAGAGAGGTGTCAGCAGAGGTTCAGAGTGGAGGAGGCCCAGGGAAGAGTGGTAGTGACCTCTAGACAATAGTCCTGCCTCGAGGGAGATGTGGTCGTTGCCCTCAGAAGCCTCCTGGTCTCCTGACCCTTTTGTGAGTGAAGAGTACACAGATGTTATCATAATCTCTGTGGCTGCCGTTTTGGGTCCATCTGCCCCTTTGATGGTGAACAGTCTGAGCCTTCCCTGCAGAGCCTGGCACAGTACCTGGCATACAGTGGGTAGTCGGGAAATGCCGATGAATGAATGGATGGCTGGATGAATGTTTGCATGAGCAGGTATGAATATACTAAATAGGCAGAGCAGTCGAAAGGAATGTGGGTTTACAGAGGGCAGGATGAGGGGCCTGGAGTCCATTCACAGAATCTGTAGCTGCATGTTATGTGCAAAGCCTTCGGTTTGGGTCAGATATGGGTCCCTGGAGGTCCCAGACAGGGTGGTGGGGGTGAAACAGGGACCCAGATAATCCACCATGAGACGGAGTGGCATTAGTTCTTCGTGGACGGTGTGAAGGGTGGTGTTGGGGGTGGCTGCATAGACAGTGACATTTGACATAAGTCTTCACGGAGCAAACTTCTCACCTGGCTTGTGCCCTGAGGAGTGGAGAGCGTGGACTGCCCTGGTGGCCCAGAAGTGGCCTGTGGTCTCTTTCTCCCCTGGGTCCCCTTCTCTCCTCAAGGAGAGATGCTGTGCTCCAGGCCTGCAGCATTTGTTGCTTGGTCTGTTCATTCATTCATTCATTCATTCATTTCTTATACATTTGGCAAATATTAATTGAGTGCATCCTCTGTGCCTGGCTCTGTGCCAGCACTGGGGACACCCCATGAAGCTGATGGTCATGGTCGTCACCCTCATGGAGCTTCTGGTCAAGTACACAGACAGAGCCAACCAAGTGTGAAAGCCACTGTGAGGGGAAGGAGTCAACCAGGAGGAGCCCTATGGAGACCAGACACAAGGGTTCTGCCCTGCTCCTGGGGAATCAAGGAGGGCCTCCTGGGAGAGGTGGCATTTAATCTCCCAGCAGAGGACAGGGCACAGGGAACAAGTGGAGACTGCAGGGGGAGAGTACCAGACAGAGGGAATGAGATGCACAA
The DNA here is from genome assembly GCF_963455315.2 of Globicephala melas. NCBI lineage: Eukaryota > Metazoa > Chordata > Mammalia > Artiodactyla > Delphinidae > Globicephala > Globicephala melas. The sequence continues at coordinate 19,990,471 of NC_083332.1, read as the reverse complement.
AAGGGCAGCAAGGCCACTCATCTGCTTGCCCAGAAAAGGGAGTCCTGTCTCCCCGTCCTGACAGGTTTGCACAAGAGCTGGCAGAGGGTGCTCCCTCCTTAGGTGTGAACTGTTGGAAATTCATGTCTGTCCCTGGAGTCCATCTGCACATGGTGGTGACACCCATTGCTGGGACAGCAGCCCGTCTCCACCAGTACGTGTTCTTGCCCCCTTGGTCAGAAGCTCATGGACCAGCCTTCCCTCCTCCCCCAGGAGTCTGGCCCAGCAGAGGCCAGGCCAGGCCAGCCTGGTGACCTGCACGGGAGCTGGAGATGCTGAACTGGGGATTCGAAAGGCCACAAAGAACTGAGGCCCTGGCTTGGTCCTGGCTGGGCCCCATCTATTGGCTTGAGCCCCGTAGTTGCAGGCAGCAGAGCCCCACTGGTGCACCTGGATTTTTGCTCAGTAATGATTGTGTGTACTTAGGAGATGATGTGTGTCTGAGCTTATGTCTTCGACAGGTGCCCCTGTGAACAAATCTCCCTGGACCGGCTTCTATGAATATTTCAGTCAGGCCCTCTTTGATCACTCTTGCATATGTGCATTTTACATTATATTTAGTTTTGCACTGAATCAAATCTGAGGCTTCTGTGAAATGAAAATAAACTGTTCGTTACGATATCATAGTCCAGAAGGGCTCAGACGTAAACGGCTTTAATCAGGGGTGAAAGGGCGGTGAGCTGTAGCTGAGCACCCTGCCCTCTGCGGGGCGTCCTGGGGGTCTAGGACCCCTGTTTTGTTCTAGCGCAGCAGCTCTGTGCTGAGGCTGAGCAGGAAGCCAAGGCAGGTTAATAGGGGATTAAATATCTAACTTCTTGTCATGACAAAGTCTGTTTAAAAAGGAAAAGAGAAAGCCAGCGAGAGAAATAATCAATACACTTCATGACAACTGCTGGTATCTTTCTCAGTTTTGTGATATCATTTTAAAGGTAGGGCAGTCACTAAAAGATTATATATATATAGTTTTTGTTGCTTTCCCTGATGGGGTGGACACAGTTCAGATAAATCAATTACAGCAGATTAGGGGATCACTTCCTTCCCAAATCATCCCATCTGGGAGAAATGGAAACACCACTTGATGGCTTGGATTCTAGGGGGAGAGGCCTGGGCTATGGCTCACAAAATGATGTCCATTTTTGTGATACTCTGAGCCACCTTCCTCCCCTGCACTGTGATCATCACAAGCTTAGAGGACAGCTTTTGGTAGGATTGGGTCCTCCAGGAGCTACAGACAGGGGGCTGATAAGATGCCTGCTCTCACAAAGCCCCAGCACAGGAGGAGAGAAAACGTGACCTCTGATAGCCCTGCAATAAGGCACCACGAATGTCTTAAGTTCCAGAGGAACTGCATGGGAGCTCTGGGGACTGAGTGATCACCTCCAGCCTGGAGCAAATCCAGGAAGGCTTCCTGGAGCAGGCAACACCAGGAAGGATCATGGAGGGTAGATTTGGGCTGCCACCTTTGGAGAGGCTGGGGTGGGCTGCCAGGATTTGTGGAGTGGTCCTTCTTCCACTTTTTTGCTGTTACAAAGAGGAAGAGGGGAGACCAATGCCTTCTTCCAAACTCTAAGTGCCCTCTTCCATTTCATGCATGGGGAACCCTCCCTGTTTGGTTTGTGAGGCCCTCACATGTTTGGTTTGTGGTCCAGGAGTTTACTTTCACTTTTTATTTTTCTCCACCTCCTCTGATCCACACTCCGTAGAAAACTGCTCATGTGTCACAGCAGCGCTGTGAGGCATACGTGCTATGTGACAACTCCGGTGGGGGCTTCTTGAGCCCCTGTTTTGCCCCAAATATTAACTCCATGCTCCACAGATTGACATTGAAGTCTGTGCTTGGCCACACCTTCTCCCATCTTCCCCTGGAACATTCTGTGCTGAGTCCCCATTTTGCACAAGCTCACCCCTCTGTCCCACACACCCTTCCTCCTCTTCTCTGCCTTGTTCCAGGCTCTTTCCAGCCATTATCCTCACTGGTCTTCCTTCCCTTCTCTCCCCTGCACCCCTTAGTCACCGCACCCAGCCCACAGCACGTTGTAGAGTCCTCCGTTTCAGCACTGGATTCTGCCTGGTCTGTGGTCTCCCTGAGTCCATCTGTTTCCCTTCCCTGAGTCAGCTTCGAAGGCAAGGACCTGGTCTTGCTTGTATATCTCTAGATCGGCCATACTTCTTGCCAGATGTAGGTATTCAAAAGTGTTACTGAATGATGTGAGGCCCACTTTACAGATGCAGCGAGAAAGTTGGCAATGAATGAGTTTTTATTAACCACTTCCATGTGCCTTGGTTGTGCCTTGGTTATGTCCTTCAGCTCAGCATTTACTCCACTGAAGGCCCTTTCTGGATCTCAAAGGCTGCTGTGGTTGGCTTCTGAGAAAGTTTATGGCACAGGGTATATTCCTCTGTAATTTAAATGCCATGTTCCCTCTCCTAGAAACCCATTTGCCTTCTCAAAATCCTGTGAAGCATGTAGGACAGTTAATGCCAGTCCATTTTAGAGAAAAAGAAACTGAGGCTCAGGCAGGTGCCCAAGGTCAAACAGATGTCAGTGGAAGAGACGGCAATTGGATGCACATTAGTGGTCCTTCCAGTGCCTTCTCTCCTCTTACTCCAGTCTAGTTGGGGGAATAACCCACCTGACACAGGACAGGAGCATGTGGAATAAAATATCCGCCCCTACGGTTGTTAAGAAAACAAGGTGATATAACTAAATGTTTCTGTGACCCTCCCCCCAACCAGCGATTGAAAGACACGGCGTTTCTAGCCCCACAGTGCCCTCCGGCACCCACCCCATCATGCCAGCCCCCGGGGGTGCTTTCTCTGGACTGTACTGTCTGTTTCCACTTCCAGACAAACAAGGTTGCGAGGGCTCTGGCTCCTTTGAGCTTTCCCATAAGCTGAAGCTTCCTTTGTTTCCACACGTTTTGCAAATGAAGGAGGTGGCATCTGTCAGCATCCAGCCCAGCAAGACTGAACATGGTGTGGACATCAAGGGGGCAGCCTTCCCCTGCAGCGGGTACTGCTTGGGCTCTGGAGTCAGGCTTCCCAGCTATGTGCCCTTGTGGGGCTTAAATATTCTGAGCCTCAGTTTCCTCATTTTTAGTATTGGACTAGTATGGTACCTACCATCCGAGGTTGTGTGAGGCTAAATGAGATGATAGTTGTGAAGTAAGTACCCAGCCCAGTGCTGGTGCACGATGCTGCCGTGAAGAGGAGGAAGATGCTGAATATGAGGAAGATGATAAGGATTCTGTGGCTGATGTAGGTGGTGATGATGTTGAGGGCTGAGGTGAAGATGGTGATGATGACAATTATTATTGTTGTTATTTTTATTTTTTTGAGAGTCCACACTGCCTGACAAGTCCACAATCTTAACAACTACTCCACATGAGGTTGTTCTAATTCCATCCCCTGTTTGCCTGGCTTTGTGTGAGGTGGGCAGATAGTGAGCCAGGAACTCAGACCAGAAGTCTGCTCTACCCCGAGTCGAGGACCAGGAGAACTCTTTGTGGACGTTTTTCCTTTCCCATCTGATGTGCTCATTGTCTGTCTTCAGTTCTGGGCCAGCTCCAACCTTTCCAAAAGCCAACACGTTGGAGAGAACTCTTTGCCTTTGAGAAGTTTGAAATCATCCAAAGCCTTCAAAGAGAGGATACTTTTTTATTCTCTTTTCTTCTTTTAAGTCCTCCACCTCTTGTCCCAACAATACGGAAGCTGCCTGGGGTTTCGGGGGCACCATGTGCAAAGCCAGCCCAGCTGAGTTCCACTCTCCTTTAGAGGCAGAGACCACCCTGACTTTTTGGCCAACATTCCACCCAAAAGGGGAGGTTGGGGTGTTTGACCATACTCTCCAACTTGACTCTCCTGGTTACACAGTTGCCATACTCCGCAGCCCTATTCGAATATCATATTTTCATTAATAAATTCAGCAAGGATTTAACTGTTTCTGGCCCTGTCTCATAGCGTTGTCTACACATCAGTCAAAACGGAACAGGTCACCCGTGCTGCCCTCCTGTTTATCTATTAATCATCTGATAAATAAACCGCTCAGCATCCTGCCCACTTCAGTAATGTTTGTGATGTAATTTGTTTGGATGCCCAAATGTCACCAGCGTTGATTGTAAGAGACGAAAAAATGTACTTGCTCAGCATAGGAAGCTCTAGGCCAAAATGTAAGCATGAAATCTCGGGTTTATTTTTGTAATAATGTTTACAGCTGTTTAATGACCCTGAAAAGGTTCAGTAGTCTGGTGTTCTATATTTCAGAACAGGAGCATATTACGCTTATAACAACCTTGGTTAAACAGTTTGAGCTACAACAATGGGAAAAATGGTATTTAATAAGAAGCCATTGTATTCTAAGTGAAGTTGTCTTAATTACTGCTTACCCTAAGTGTAAGAAAGCAAGGTGGGTTGTAGGGAAGGGCCAAGAGTCATTTGCGCCCCCAGGAAACAGGTCCACCTACTGCCAGAATTGCATTCTGTGATACGATTTTGGGGTAAAACCCACAGTGGTGTTTGCAGCCCTTGCTGTGAACCTAAGCCCCACCCCTTGCACAGCGACTGGGGGCTTTGGGGCTCCTGCAAGTTTTCTGAGGCAGCGCCTTTACCCCGTTGATAAAAAAGGGAATATTTAGTTGTGCTTGGCTAGACAACAATATTTGATATTTTAAAATCCAGTTGAAATGGTTATTTTGAAAGTCATTTTATTTCCTAACTATTCTTTTTCATGGTATAAGGATAAAACTCCTTCATGCAACTTACTGGCAAGATCTATATTTTTTGGGCTATTCATAAGATTACTCTTTTTTTTCTGTGCTAGCAAAATGAAACTGTGTTTTTGTGTAAAATTTATTTAGACTCGTAGCAGCTGGCATTTCTGGTGTCCTGATAGTTTCAAATTTCATTTTGAGTGAAGGATACAATTAGGTTCTCTATTGGAAGAGTTAAGTGAAAACTTTTGTCATTGATATCACAGGAAATAAATAGTCTTGAAGGCAGAAATGCAAAATCAAAATAACCATTAGCACCATCAAAGGCAGCTGAATGGCTCACTGTACCTGCAGTGATGGGGGTGAGGAGACAGAATGTATTTTGATAATGTGTGCGTCCAATGGCGGGTTTCATGTGCTGAGAATACCCTCTTCATGAAATGTGGAATTGCACAGCTCAAGGAGAAACCCTCTAGCCTTCAGAAGCTTTCAGCTGGGGCCCCTGCCTGTGTTCAGAGGTAGGCCCACACATTTGCACGGTGAGGAATGCCATGGCGGCCAGGACTCGGGCCCAAGCCTGGGTCTTCCTCAATATTGACAGTAGGGTTGAGTGCCCCGGTGCCCCACCATGACCCTAGGCTCAGGAAAGATCAGGACTACGGTGGGATGTGTAGTGTTTCTATGTTGGAGGGATGACGCACCAGATTTGACAGTTCACAGTGTCCCCTGTCCAGTCTCAGTAAGGACGTCCAGCTGCCTCTTCACAGTTTGGAAAATTACAAATGCATTTGTTCCTTCCATCAGTTAGCCAGGGCTTATTGATCTTCCTGCTATGCTTTGGGCTGGGGCCATGAGCTGAAGGCCGAGTGAGCTGTTCTCAGTGTTTAGTAGTTTGTTTACTTGCTTTTGATTGTGCTGAGGGTTTTCCTACCTAAGTGAGAGGGTTAGATGAGTTATTGTATAGGTTCCTCAGAAGGTCCCCGCTGCCCGCTGGCCTTAAGCCCCGGGTCATGGCCCACCCTGTGCTGGCTCCTGGTTTCTTAATGTGCATCCTTCACCTGCTGGAATACAGGGTGATGGCTCCAGAGCCAGCGCTGGGGAATGAAGGATGGGCTGGGTACTCGGAATAAAGTGCTCCCAGGTATTAGTGACCATTCGGGGCAGTGCTGCGTGTGGGTATGTATGTCTGTCCCGTTTGTCAGGACAGGCGAGTGTCCTGTGGCAGGTGGCCCTGCCAGGGACACTGAAACACATTCGCCGCAGGCCTGTGAGGAAGCAGCGTGGTCCCAAAGAGAAGGCGTTCTCCCTGTGCTTGCTCTGGGAGGGCTGGGGAAAAGGAGTAATGTCACCTTGCATCAGAACGCCGAGCCCCCGCAGGCAGCCCCACCTCCCAGCCCCTGAGCTCTTAGGGCTGCAGTTGGATCCGATCCCTTAACAGTAGGACAAGTGATCCCTTCGTTTCCCAGGGCACACATTTGTATTCCTTGCTAGAGGAATTCCACTTAGGGAATTGCTGCCCCTCCCCCAACACGGTCATACTCTGCGTGTGCGCGCGCACACGCACACACGCGCGCACACACACACACACACACACACACACACACCCCTCTATATACCTCGTCTGCCATGGTTTCTTCTTTTTCTAAACTTTGGATTCAGTCTCTCTGGGGTCTTTTCATCGCTTCTCTGTTACTGGTGGCCTTGCCTGCACTGGCCCCTTGAACCCAGAGGCCCTTGAGGGCAGCTACATGGAAGGCCCCGGGCAAGTATTTACTGAATGACTGACATAAGGGGTAAATGAATTCCGGAGGAATTAAGTGTCAAGCCTGGAGAAATTGGGGCCGACCCAGGTTTTGCGAGTCCCAAGCCGGGCCTGGGGCCAGCTCGTCCTGCCTCGGCTGCTTTGGCCCAGGGACAGCACACCAATTACCCCTTGCTCTTTCCAGGAACTCACACTCCCCTTCCTTGCTCTGAGTCTAGCAGCTGGCATTGGTTATGACTGACCCACGGCAGCACCTGCACCTACTCGTGGAATCACAGGGTGTCAGGTCTCACAGAGCTTTCTGAGATGATCTCCAGGCGTGGCCCTGCCTCTCTGTGGGGCTCGGCACAGGCTTTGCTGGGGCTCATTAGAGGGGCTGAGGGCCGTAATCCTCAGAGCATCTTCTGGTGAGCTGGCTAGCTCTACTGAAATTCTGGGTTCCCCCACGGATCCCAGGATAGATGATCAAGTTCTGAAGGGGTTGATTGCTCTCTGTCTCCTAGTGCCAGCAGCTGGGCCATCAGAAGTGGTCCAAGCCCAGATGGCCACCGTGGGTACGTATAGTTGAAAGAGCTGGTGTCGGGGTGTGGCTCTCCCTTGGCTGTTTCTGGACCCCCAGGTTCTGGGTGGGAGCCCAAGACCCTTCTGACTCTGACAGATTCGGATTGTTGGGTGTTCAAGGACTTCTGCAAAAGCTGAATTTGAATCCCATGAAGTTGGGGTGAAAGTGGTTCTACTACAGGTTAGCCTTCTTTTATGGGCTGTGTTTATAGGGTCTGTTCACTCATCCATTCAGTTAGAACGTCCTGAACCTACAATGAGCCAGCTCTGCTCTAGGCCCTGACGCTTTATCTGTGACCAAGGCAGACATGAGCCTGCCCGCATGGAAGCAAAGCACATCTGTAAAAGGGTCAACAAGAAAACTGCCCCAGTGGTAAGTCCCATGAAGAAGAAAGTAAGGTGATGGTGTAGAGAGAGGCTGCGGGGATCAAGTTTTCTGTGACAAGGTGGACATGGAGGGCCTTTGTGAGAAGGGGATATGTGAGTTGAGACCTGCTTGGGGGGAAGGAGCCACCTGTGCCTTTGCACATTCTCGAACTTGCTGAGTTCAACAATGGCACCTGAAGACCGGTGGCTTAAAGGGGGTTAAAAAAAGCTTTGTTGACTCTGAAAAAAAATTTTTTGAGCATAATAAAAGAATTCCATATCCAAACCTAACTTGAAAACACCCCATGTTCATTATTTGACAAGTTGAGCTGTTGTTACCTGCACGGCGTGACTGGGTGGGGGGTGGTCTTCAACTTGATGCGGCGCATCCAACCTGATTTGCAGTCTTGCTGTATTTGCACATTCAGCTTCCTCTCCCTCCTGCCGAACTGGCGTCAGCTCAGCAGCAGTAACCTGAAAATAGCCCATCTTCCTGGATTCATGTCTTCTGAGCTGGCCAACAGGGCAGCCTTTGGAAGTGGGCCATCCATGTTGGCTTTGGACTTTCCAAACTTCCTCAGAGCTCTTGGGTGGAATTCTGAGCGCTCCCAAGTGGCTTCAGGGTCATGATCCATGTTTGCTCAGGAGAGGAGCCAGTGCAGCTGGATGAGGCTTGAAGGTGGAGAAACAGCTCTAGACAGGGCCCTTCCAGGCCCCAGTCCTGCCCCAGCAACTTCTCACACTGGGCCTGCTCCTCCCCGCTGGTCAGCGGGTGCCATGAGTGCTGGGGCTGGACAGTCTTGTCGTCCACCAGTGCGTCTTCAGTGCCAAGGACAGGACCTGGCACACAGTGGAAACTCAGCAACTTTGTTGAATGAATGTAAGAATCTCCATGAGAAATTACTCCTTTCTGACCAGGCTCCAAAGTGGTTTCTTTTTTTTTTTTTTTTTTTTTTAAGTATAGACTGCCACCAGAGAAAAAAAAGAAAAGATGGAAATTGGAAACATTATTTTACTGCAAGTGACCGTGTGCCTGTATGTGTGTGTGAGTGTGTATAGTTGTTCATGGACAGTCAGCCCTGCACCATGGTTGCAGTTTCTCTCACTCCTGAAAATAAACATCATGTCTTTTTCTTCTCCTCTCTTGCAAGACAGACTCACAGCCTCTGTCTTCTTGCCAAGGAAGTCAGGTCTCCCATCGGAGACCCTCCATCCACGCATGGTCTGCCTGGCAGGAAGCCCAACAGGCAGCAGACCCCACCGGGGCTGAATGTGCTTCCTCCACAGTTGAGCTCTGTCCCCACAGGTCCCCCTGAGGAATCGCTTGGCCCAGCAATCAGTCCTGGCTGGGGTTAAGCGGTACTCCTGGACCACCTGGCTGGCCAACGCATCTAAACATTGGGATACAAAGGGGATGGATGTGCAATAACTGTTCCAGTGGCAGGAAACAAATTTGGACTCCTTCAAGTGGAAGGCAGATCTAGAAATAGAAGGAGCCCAGGCGTGGATTCATTGCCTGTCAGAGTTGAGCTCCCCACATGCTCTGATGTGGAGGGAGCTGTTCCCTCTGCCCCACCCCCGAATGCCCTGGCTTCAGCCATTCTGCACAGGCTGGAGAGGGGCAGAGAGGACTATTAAAGCCAATTATGCAGACCAGCTTTGAGTGTTAGTGTTTAACAAACAGCTTTGAGTTCTAATTTTCTGCAAAACACATACTGCAGGTACAATTTGTACTCATTACTGTATATTGGGAAAGTTATTAAAAACACTCAAACTTGGTTGAGACTTCCTATGGCATCGTCCCTGGATTTTAATTGGTTTTTATCTAGTTCTATAAAAGATCTCTTTAAGCCCAATCACAGTCCCTGCCGCAGATATCATGCCAGTTGAAGGACAGGGAAAGCGCGCTCTGTGATGTAAGTCCTTACCCCCTACCCAAATTTGAGCAGTCTCAACAATCCACTAAAATTCCATCACGAGGTAATTTATACTTCTTTTGATGGGCACAGTTACCAAACGACAAAATAACAGTGTTTCGTAACATAAGGGTTAAATCTTAATCTCTGAGGTTTGCAAAGCCGCTACTTGCAGTCTCCTTAAAATTTAATATACCTCGTTAATGCTTCCTTGCAAACACTGAAGGATTTTTATGATTATAATCATGTGTTACAGCACCTAGTACTGTTTCTAAGCAGCATACTAATCAGCTTAATGAGATATTACTGCACTTTTTGTTGACTAAAGCAAAATCCCTTTTATTGTTCTAAAGCCTGTCCTTTACTTTATTTTTTCCCCAAACATTATCTTGTTTTATTATGTACCAGTAAATATCGTGCCACTGGGTTGGATTTTTTTTTTTTTTTTGCCAAATCATAAAATAATCTCTTTCATCTCAGACTGGCGAACATATCGAATATAGTAACCAGAAACAAAAGTTCCAAGTGAGTCAGTTTGGTCTTGCAGTTAAAGCCATTCTGCTCTATGGCAAACTTTGAACTGGACCAACAGGTGCAGGTGCTACAAGGGGGGAGAGGAGGAAAAGTTTAACACGTAGACCCTTGATTTGTTATTAGGTGTTGAAAGTGGTAAAACATTAATAATTTAAATGTGAATGAATAATTGCAGTCTGTAAATAGAAAATACAAGGAAGACGATCTATCGCCAAAACAAATTGGAGGAGCAGTGCCATATTGCATAATTGGCATTTAATAATTCATTTTTTTATTATTGTTTTTGACTATAATTCCTTAGCATTATTCTGTGTAGGTAAGGCATGAAATGCAAATTCCCCACCAGCTGATGCTGTTGATTCGCTGCGCCACGGTACCTGGCACAGATCTGAACTCTCTTTTTATTTTTAGGGATGGAAGAAGCCAGTCTGTGCCTTGGAGTGTCCTCGGCGGCGCCGGAAGCTGAGCCCCATCTGAGCAGCCCCGTCCTCAACGGCCAGTATGCCATGAGTCAGAAGTTGCACCAGATCACCTCCCAGCTCAGCCATGCTTTCCCCGAGCTGCATCCACGGCCCAACCCAGAGGAGAAGACCCCGGTTCCCCTCGACGAGAAGGCCCACGTGCCCATGAGTGGCCAGCCCATGGGCAGTCAGATGGCGCTCCTGGCCAACCAGCTGGGCCGGGATGTGGACACCAGCCTCAATGGGCGGGTGGACCTGCAGCAGTTCCTCAACGGGCAGAACCTGGGCATCATGTCCCAGATGAGCGATATCGAGGACGACGCCCGCAAAAACCGCAAGTACCCGTGCCCTTTGTGCGGCAAACGTTTCCGCTTCAACAGCATCCTCTCCCTGCACATGCGCACTCACACCGGCGAGAAGCCCTTCAAGTGCCCGTACTGCGACCACCGGGCGGCACAGAAAGGGAACCTCAAGATTCACCTGCGGACCCACAAGCTGGGCAACCTGGGGAAGGGGCGCGGGCGGGTGCGCGAGGAGAACCGCCTGCTGCACGAGCTGGAGGAGAGGGCCATCCTGCGGGACAAGCAGATGAAGAGCAGCCTGCTGCAGCCCCGGCCGGACTTGAAGCCCCTGCCGCACGCCCAGCAGACCCCGCTGGCCGCCTGCAACCTGGCCCTGCCCACCAACCACAGCGTGCCCGACGTGGCCAACCCGGTGCCCTCGCCCAAGCCGGCCAGTGTGCAGGAGGACTCAGCGACCCCCGCTGCTGGCTTCCGCTGCACCTTCTGCAAGGGCAAGTTCAAGAAGAGGGAGGAGCTGGACCGCCACATCCGCATCCTACACAAGCCCTACAAGTGCACGCTGTGCGACTTCGCTGCCTCGCAAGAGGAGGAGCTCATCAGCCACGTGGAGAAGGCCCACATCACGGCTGAGTCGGCCCAGGGCCAGGGCCCCAACGGCGGCGGGGAGCAGTCGGCCAACGAGTTCCGCTGTGAGGTTTGCGGACAGGTGTTCAGCCAGGCGTGGTTCCTGAAGGGCCACATGCGGAAGCACAAAGACTCCTTCGAGCACTGCTGCCAGATCTGCGGCCGGCGCTTCAAAGAGCCCTGGTTCCTGAAGAACCACATGAAGGTCCACCTCAACAAGCTGTCAGTGAAGAACAAGTCCCCTAGCGACGCCGAGGTGCCTGTGCCCATGGGCAGCATGTCCCAAGAGGCCCACGCCAACCTGTACTCCAGGTACCTCTCCTGCCTGCAGAGCGGCTCATTCATGGCTGCCGACAAAGCCAGCCTGAGCGAGCCCAGCCAGCTCTACGGCAAAGGCGAGATGCCCGTGAAGGAGAAGGAGGTTGTGGGGAAGCTGCTGACCCCCATCTCCAGCATGGCCCATGGCGTCCCCGAGGGTGACAAGCACTCCCTCCTGGGATGCCTCAACCTTGTGCCACCGTTGAAATCCAGCTGCATCGAGCGGTTGCAGGCAGCGGCGAAAGCTGCCGAGATGGACCCCGTGAACAGCTACCAGGCGTGGCAGCTCATGGCCAGGGGCATGGCCATGGAGCACGGCTTCTCGTCTAAAGAGCACCAGCTACAGCGCAACCACGAAGACACCTTGGCGAACGCCGGAGTTCTGTTTGATAAGGAGAAGCGGGAGTACGTGTTAGTGGGAGCAGATGGCTCCAAGCAGAAAATGCCTGCTGATTTGGTTCACAGCACTAAAGCGGGCAATCAGAGAGACCTGCCAAATACGCTCGACCCTTTGGAAGGCAGTCGGGATTTTTTGTCACATGGGCTGCACCAGGCTCTCGAGTACAACCTGCAGGGTCCCGGGAGTCTGAAGGAGAAGCCCACCGAGTGCCCGGACTGTGGCCGTGTGTTCCGCACCTACCACCAGGTGGTCGTGCACTCCCGCGTCCACAAGCGGGACCGCAAGGGCGACGAGGACGGGCTGCACGGGGGCCCCGATGAGCGGCGCGGCTCGGGCAGTGACCAGGAGTCCCAGTCGGTGAGCCGCTCCACCACGCCCGGCTCCTCCAACGTCACTGAGGAGAGCGGGGTCGGAGGCGGGCTCTCGCAGACCGGGAGCGCCCAGGAGGACAGCCCACACCCCTCCTCGCCGTCCTCCTCAGGTAGGTTGCCAGGGGAGATGGGGGAGCGGTGGCTGGCGCCAGGGCCCTCCCTGCCCCGGGGCCTGGTTCTGCACCAGCCTCTGTGAGGAAGGGTCCTCGCTGCCCTTCAGAGTCAGCTCTGAGTTCACCGTGGCTTTGTGCTGTATGTGGACCTTGCCCGTCTGCCCCTCCTCAAGGGAAGGCTATCTTTTCAACTCTTTGACCTTCCCTTGAACACTGGCCACCAGGAAAGTAAGCTGATCCTCCTCCCGTGTGGGGGAGATGGCCGGTTGTTACGTTTGCCAGCTGGGATAGCCTACCCTCCCCTGTGATTACCTGGCCCCATTTCATGCCCTGACCCCCGTCCACCATCACCCCTGGAACCCGGGAGCTGCTGTTTGGCTCCATCCGCGGATGTGAATGTGTAAGTTCAGACCCTCACCATCTATCCCCCAAGTGTATGCCCATAATTCTGTCATTTGGGCCCCTCACTGCCTCTCCCTAGACCAAACCTCTCTCCGGCCCCCTTTCAAAAGTACAGCTTGGCTCAGGTGCCTCTAACCTGAAGAACCACACCATTCTCCTCTGATGGTTTGGAGAAGCACAGAGGTTTGAAACACAGATGCGCGACTTCATGTCTTAAATTGTACTGTGTTACACGGGCGATACAGCTTTGGGGTCTAAAATAGCAAAGCAGAAAATCTGTCATCAAAATGTCTGTGAAATGCTGAAGCTTCCTGGCCCAGTTTGAGGGAAAAAAAAAAAGAAAGAAAGAAAGAAAAAAAAAAACTCACTAGCCTAAGACAGCTAAATTAAAATCACTACCTAACAGCAGGTAAGCTTGTTGCCTTCATATTTCCAAAGCCCCTTACTAATGGACAGTAAATTGAAAGTTATATCTCTAGCCCTTTATAAAGAAAGCATCTCGCTAATACTGTAATCATTCTGCAGCCTAACAACAGAGGAAATCATGCCATAACAAATACCCTGTTACTAATGGCAACATTGATTTCTGCAATCAGCCATTAAGTCTAGAAAATGAAAGACAGTTTGAGGCACCTCAAGGCACTGCATTGCCCACTGTTAAAGATGTGGCAGCACACTGTTGAGGGTAATTTTTTAAAAGTTTTTTTCCCCTTTTCTTTTTTTTTCCCTTCTCAGTTTCAATAAATATTTCAGTATTAGAGGCAATTCACCACCACACTTATTAAGTAGATGCCAGCTTAGTTGTGTTGTTATTGTCATGCTTCAGTATACCCTTCTTCCAGGACAAAATGAGTATTAAAATAAAGTGTGAGTCTGGTGGCTTATTACAAACCAGTAAAGAATTGTTAAGACACATAAATCTGCACTGCACATTCCAAAGATTCCGATAGCACTTAATGCCGCTGCTTAAACACCCATGAAACACACTGTCTCCACCTGGAGCCCTAGCCTTGTTTGCAATTCACTTCAGTGACGCTCTGGAAGAGTTTAATGAGGAACTCCAGCACCACGGAGGGCTAGGCCACACTGCCTGGAGTGACCACCGCCCAAAACTTGCAAGGGAAGGGTTTTCCAGTGTCACTGCCTGACGGCGGGGATTCTGAGATGATCTTTGTGCACCAAGGCAGCAAAGTGCCAGGTGTCCTACTGTCAGGAGGGATTACTTCTGGCCTCCTGTGAGGAGGTCCCCTCTCCCTGCGGAGTGTCATCTCACGGTTTTGGGGATGTGGGACCTTTCTGGGGCAGAAAGCAGAGCGCATACTGGCTTTCCTAAGTTTTTGGAGTGACGTGGAGTTAACACTGACAGATTTTCCTCCCTCTCCCAGCCCTGCTGAAATGAAAAGGTCTCAGCAGAATATTCCGACACCAAATGTTCGGCTCTAATAATGACGTGTTTACCGTGTTTTTCTCACCTTCTGGCCAAGTGATAGCCTCACGCTATTCCTATCTCTGTTGTTTCCATATCTCTAAATACTCAGTTGAAAAAAGCCCATTTTTGCCTAAAAGAACCAACCGGGATTGGGACTCAAAGGAGAATTATACTTGAATTGCGGTTATCTTCTCACTTTTATTTCCCTCACTGAAGTATCGTACAATTGTGAATACAGATTCTTTCATTTCTGGTTGACTTCTTTGTTTTCTTCATATTCAAATTAGACACTTCCATAATTTTCTGACTAAGTAGGAAAATTGATGGCATACCAATATGCAGCCCAAATCAGCCGCACGCCTGGGCCAGTCAGGTTTTCCTGGGATTAGGACCCTTAACCAAATCGGGTTAGTCTTCCCTCCTATTTCAACAAATCTGACTTGTATAAAGTGTGATTAAAATAAGCATTTAAATAAAAATCTTGACACAATAGGTATTTTATTATTACCTGTTAGAGAGGAACCTGCAAGGTGAAGGGGAGAAAAAAACAATCTTTAAGCCCTTAAGTAAAGAAAGAAGTACTTATTAAGGCTTCTATTAAGAAATAACTGCAAAAACACGGTTTTACAAATTTCTCAGACTGCATAACAATGTCTTAAAACTTAATTTGCATCACTTGATTCTTTTTTTGTTGAAAACTGGGTCAGTAGGGCCTGAGAAACTATTTTTTCAGATCTTAACCAATGAATTCTTCTTTATAAATCGCTGCTCTTAACATGATAGTAGTTCTGAATTCATCATAAAAAACCTTTTTACAGAGAGCCTCTTAGAACAGATCTCCAGAAGAAGGCTTACAATGAGTGGCAGAGACGTCCTTTGTTATCAGATGTAATTCTTTGCAAAGGAGGATTGGAACGGAGTGGCTGTTTAAAAATGTCTTGCTCAGACCGAGACGAAGAAGGGGTCAAGTTTGCAATCAAACAGTTATTGCCGAGATGGGCGACTGTCACTGGCTAGGCTAATGTGGGATGCAGCTGTTTGTTATGTGAGCAAAAGAATGTTTGAATCAGTGAACATGTGAAAATGATTCCAGTGAACCAGAAAATGTGTTTGTTCTTTGGCTCTCCAAACTGCTGAGAACCAAGCTTAAGATCAACTGTGAAAACTAGGACCTTTGACAAATTGAGAGGTCATATTTTCTAACAGAAAATGGACAAGACCAGTCATACAGATCACTTCCCCATCTTTCCCCTTTGTTTTATATTTGTTGTTGTTGTTGATTTGACCTACCAATAATTTCACACCATAGTAGATGTCATTTCTTCCTCCGTGTACGATGCAAAGGGAAACTATTTGGAAAGCAGCAGCTTATAAATTTTACTCTTTTATGACATTTAGAAAGTGGGGCAGCTGTTTTGATGCTCCCTCATTCCTGGCTTGCGTGCAAATGCTCCGATGGCATTAATCTCTGCATCTTTCCCTAAAACCTCGTCTAAGACTGTGCTCCAATTCGAGCTTTACCCTGAGTCAGAAGACGACCAAAGTTCTGTTTCTTTAGATTTTGCTTTGGAAATCACGGTCAGAATGATTAAAACTTAATGTACTAAGAAACGATACTGTTCATTATATCCAACAGGGCAGTTACCTTCTGCATTCCCCATAATTTTGGAGAGGGGCTAATTGAAGTGTTGATGGTGGGAAAGGGGTAATTGAATGTGTTGACCCTCTGTTCATTAAAGTCGGCTAAGTTACATGATCAACGGAAAGCCAGGAACAGACGCAAAGATGAAAATATTGTTAACCCCTGCTACTTCTGGTATAATATTTTGAGATGGACAAGGATTATTTGATCAGCTGGGCTGGAAGCCTTGCGGGGTCTTCTTTTGTTGCCTGAGCTGCATTCCTGAAATGCTGGGTCTCCATCCTGTGCTGGCCCATTGACCACAGCATCAAAGGCCTTTATCCAGGGCTGCCTTGCATTTACATCGGGTGTCTAGTGATATGATAGATTTTCTTTCTTTTCCACCTCTTTTTCTCATGTGGCTCCTCCTCCCTGCCCCCATTCATGATAACCACTGCCTGCTCTGCACAAACAAATCCGGGCACCCAAAAGAAGGGAAAAAAAGAAAAAGAAAAAATTTAAGTCTGAGGATTAAGATCTTTTTTTTTTTTTTTTTTTTTGCTTGTGCATTCCAATTGTTCTTAAAATATTTGGCAATGTCAATTAGTAACTGAGCAGAGTTAGCTGATGAACACAATTTTCCAGTAGACTGAGCACCCTATTGTTGCCGAGCGAACAGCAGATTTCTGAGGTCATTATCATTCGCTGGTTGCTTGGCCCAGCTGCTTCCTGCTGCAAAAGCCAAACTTTATACTGGAGCTTGGGGATGGCATGCAGCAACAGGGGGCTGGGAGGGAGAGAGGGGAGCTGGCTGCAGAGCCGAAGACAGTCATTATCAGCAGAGGAAACAGAAAGTAAAAGTTTCCAGGCAATTCCAGGAAAACTGCCCTATCAGGCTTCTCCCTCCCGTTCCTCTCCCAGCACCTTCCACCTCCAGGCAGGGAATTAAAAGGACCAGGGGACGCCCTCTGGGCATTGTGGCCACTAATCTCTTTGCTGAGCAGAACTTTGGAAAACAAGAATCCCATTTAAAATTTACTTAAAAATCGTTAACCCAATCTAAGGCATGTGAGTGATTTCCTCATTGATAGACTCCTTCATTTTTTATTAAAAACAGAAGAAAGAAAAACAAATTATTTTTTAAAAGATGAAATTAAAAACTTGAAATTAGTAAACTTGGGGATGACAAACAGGGAACATTATTTCATTTTCCAGGGGGAAAATTTTGAGCGGATACTAGTCTGAAATTCCTTGTAAATCAAATTTAGCATGGAAGGTTCCCGCTGCCCACTCTGGCTTCCCCTTTTTCCTTCCCCCTCTCTCTCCCTCCCCCACCCTTTAATTTGGGAGCTGGTTCAGTGAGATGAAAAGCTGCACTTTTTTAAAGCTCAGCTGTTAAAACTGAGCGCCATATGCAGCCTTTCCGTCCCGATGTGGAAGTGTGTGCAGGCGGCCACCGTGTTTGTGGAGATTTACGGAGGCTCGGCTGTGTGTGCTGAAGCCCTGCCTGGGCAGATGCTGGCTGGCCCTGCCTCCCGGGAGCTGGCCCCGCCTGGGCTAATAGGCTGGCCAGATTCAGCCTGGCTCCTGGGGCGTGTCCAGTGGGGCAGAGGTCAGGGGTCCAGGTGGGTTCCCTCTGGTCTCCCACCTTTCCGCTGGATCTGGGGGCGGTCCGCCCACCAGGCATGGTGCTGGAGCTGGGGAACAGTAGCCCTCAGATGCTGATTCACCTCACCGTCCTCCCGTGTGGGGGTCGGTTGCCTGACAGCAGCTCCTTTTTATAAACGTCCCGTCAGCCTGTGCCCTTTGATTGTCTTGTGCCTGGGAACACTCAGTGCCACTCTGGGGCCTTGGCTGTCTCTCTCACCCCTTTGCGCGGAGCTGTAAAGCCCACTTCCACGGGGCTGCCCGATGGTGCTGTCACTTAGCGTTTCAGAAAGAGAGAAATCGTTCTGGCTCTGAAAGTCCTCAGACTGGGAGTGTGATATAAAAGATGTGTGACACGAGATCCCAGAAGCGAAGCCTCTTTCCTCTACGTTCCTGGGGATTCCCAGATTACCAGGACACCGTCTTCTGTCTGAGCGATGGATTCCTGCTGCAGGGTCACTGGAGCCCTGCTTTAGTCTAGCCCCACTCTGCCCACCTTCACGTCCTTCCTGTGCTCCTACGGATGCTGCGCTCCTGCCCGGAGAGCTCAGGGAGCCCTAGGTGCCCACTGTGTGCTCCTTCTGTACTCCTGTTAACACAAGGAACAAACGTTCATTGAAATCTAAATTGAATGGTAATAAGAAAAACACGGATTAGCTAAGGACAGGTTACAATGAGGCTAAGAATTAAGCGGTCAGTTTTCAAAATGGAGCATGAAGCGTTAGCTGCGTGATTGCCATTAACTGGAATGGGAGGTTCGGGCTCAGATCCTGGCCACCACCTCGGGTGTGTTGGGGCTGGAATTAGCAGTTTGCTTTGCAAATGGCCACAGTGTGGCCTCTGCTTGTTGGTCAAAAGCAGGTGTCATGAGCCACCTTTCATCCACCCACTCTCTTGCTATGCCATTCGGTACCTGGGAACGTAGGCCCAATATGTCAGTACTGCCAGCGGCCGCTGCTGCAGAGCAGGGACAGCCTCTGTTTGCAGGGCAGCTTGGGTTCACCAGACCCCTTCTCCATCAGGCTGCTTGTGCCTTCGAATCCCTTCACTGGCATGGAGCTCTGTGCCCCCTTATAAGAAGCACACTCCTGAGAGGGTTAAGTTCTAGTAGGTGGCCCTTGTCTCAGGGGTGGAAACAGGGACAAGCTTCAACAAGCCTCCGGTTTTACTGGCCTTCAAGATTCCCCTGGATTCTAGGGGGAGACCGCTGGGATACTTGGGGATGTTGAGATGGAGAGCAGAGGGAGACCCGGGACAGATCCACGTGGGAAGAACTTTGCAGCGTTCTGAGCACGTGAGGTTGGAAGAGGCGTGAGCCCTAACTCCCATAACTGTCGAGCTATTTTGCGGCGTTGATGGTAGGGGTGGAGAAACACCTGCAGAGATCAGGAGACTGGATTTGTGTAAACGTCCCCAAATTCGTGGTGATTGGGCTGGAACCTTTGCCACCTGTGACTCTTGGGCCTTCTTGCCACCCTTCTGGGTTCCTCACCTCCCTCTCCTCTTTCAGCACGTGACAGCGCCTCCACCGCCTGTGGGGGCCGGGCTGGCGTGTTGAGGAGGAACGAGGGGGTGCAGTGAGGATCGCAAATGCTTGAGGAAAGGGGGCTCCCCAGCAGGGTGCGGGGCAGGTGGTGGGGGGCTCTCTGTTCTCTCCAGGAAGCAAGCGTCACAGCAGCTGAGAGGAGCCTTAGGTCCCCCATGCCTTTTCCTGGCAGGACGGGGCGACGGCAACATTTACTTAAGCTGTGGAGTTTGGCACTGCTGCCACCAGGCGCCATCTGGAAAGCCCTTCTCAGGAAGCCGTGAGCCCTCCCTAAAGAGCTCAGGGGAGCAGGTCTTGGGCAGAGTTTTGGGCCTTTTTTTCTTGGGCAAAACCTGAGTGGCGAGGCACCTGAGCAGGGCTCGGGGGTCCCCTGGGAGCCGTGTCGCTAAAGCAGGTCCTCCTCGGTGTGCACGTGGCGTTTCTCTCTGCTGGGCTTCTCCACTTAATTCTGAGCCAGATCTGGTGTAGCTTTTCTTTGTCAGGAGAGCACTCAATTTCCTGGGGCTGTATTTCCATTTATTTATTTTGTATTGCATTTTACTTACTGTTTTCACCTAAGTCCTGGTATGCTGTGGGTGCAAAGGTGTGGAGCCAGCCAAGGCTGTCCTGGTTAGTTACCGAGACAACCCTGTAACAATGGGGCTTGTTAACATAATGTAAGAAATGAATATTGTGCCTCTAATATGTGCTGGGAGGCAAGAGGGGAACTGGGTGGCCTGGCTGGTGACAAACAGGGCCGAGCTAAGCACAGAGATTTGCCACCATCCTCTCCCTGATCCACATCTTAAAAAAAGGCTGCAGAGCTCCAAAACGGTGCATGCCTGAACACTCCCTACGGCGACCTGATGGGTGGGCCAAGGCACTAAGGGAGCCGTGCTGTGCGCAGGGGCAGCGGTGGGTGGAATTCACGTGCCCGGGCCTGTTTTCTTTTCCCACCAAGGGAAAGTTGTCCAGGGCCTGGCTTCTTGGGGGACCCACCTCTTTGTTGCTGTGAGCCTTGGGGTTTTGTGTGACATGTGGCATGTGTCTGAGAGTTGTGGGAGGCACAGCACAAGCTGACTCCCTGGCTGGTCCGGCCCTCCTCTTGGGGGTGCCCAGCCAGGTGCTGGCAGGAGGAAGTGGGTAGTGGGTGGGCTTGGCTTTCTCTACCGCGTAACTTGCTTTCAAAGGGTGGGGTCATGTTTCAGCTTTTGCAGGGAGCAGGGCACACCCTGGGGAGACAGTGATGTTTTACTCTGGGCCTTGGGGTTAGAGGATGCCACAGAGGATCCATTCTCTCCCCTGGGAGGTGCCTTGCTGGGCTGGGACTTAGGCGGACACCAGTCTCTTTCCTCTGGTTTGACCTCAGTTCCAAAGGCTTTTGATGTACGATGAAACAGGTCCCCTCCGTGGCGCTCTTGTCTCTTCATTACAGTAATGTCCCGAAACTCTTAACTCAGTGGTTGTCATCGTGGTTTTCGGACACCCTCGGTTGTCTTCAATCATCTTGAGAGGTATTTTGGAAAATTTCCAACTTGCTTATGTTTAGTTCAATGTAAAATGTGATGTGTGCAGTGGTTGTTTCCTTGAAGACCAAGACAGATACATGTTTCTCTTTATTGCTAAATATATTCTGTTAAATTTGTTGCGAAAATAGGTGTTTTAGGGTTGTTTTTTTTTTAAGTAATTTGCCTTGAAAAATTGTAGTGATCCATCAGCAAAGTTGCTGTGTGACACAAAATAGTCCCTGAGTGGGGGGAGCCTTGGCAGCTGGGGCCTGACCACCTCTGAAATGTCCTGTATGAGTGACCTTCAAACCCTTACCACTTGGTCTCCTTCTAGAGGGACAGTTACTGACTTCTTTGTTGCTATTTTTGTTGTTTAATGACATTATTGTTATTTTTCTCCTACATTAATTCTTGTTCATCTTAGACATTGAGAAAATACAGATAAATACCAATAAAAATAATTTTTAAATATATGTGCCCTTACCACTCAGAGATAACCACTGCAGACATTTTAGTCCATTCCTTCCCAGTCCTTTTTGTGCACTTGAAGATGTATTTCACAAAAAAGGACCATACTGCACGCACAGTCTTCTATATGATATAGTTTTTACTTAAATATATGTCACATATTTTTTTTCCATTGAATATTCAACACAAGGATCAACAAACTTTTTCCGTAAAGGACCAGACAAGAAATAATTTAGGTGTTGCAGGACATGTGGGCTCTTCTGTAACTACTTGATTCTGCCATAAATGAAAGGGCTTGATGGTTTCCAATAAAACTTTATTTACAAAAACAGGTGACAGAAGGATTTGTCCCATGGGCTATCCTTTGCACACTCCTGGTTTGTAGTAATAGCTGTCCTTTTGTAAAAGCTTCATACACATAGTATGTTCCTTGAGGAAATATTAGAAATATGGAGAAGCGAAGGGAAAAGTCTGCCTCTAGTGATCTACTGAGCATAGTAGAAAACTTGTTTCCATTTTTTCATTTCTGCACCTAAATCTTTCTGACCACCTGCACAATTATTTCCCTAAGTGGAACTCCTAGACATGGAATCTCAGGTCACAGGCTGGCAACCCTGGAGCTGCAGATGTGTATTACCCGGGAGGGTGCTGCGTCTTGAGTCCATTTCTTCCAGTGCTGGAGATTTTACTGAGAAAGTTCCTCGTAAGGTTATATTGAAATCTGTCTCCCTCAAGGTAGTTCCCTGTCACCAAGCAACTCTGTGACTCATTTGTTCATTCATAAATTCATTCATTTGTTAATTCATTAGTTCATTTTTTTCATTCAAGGACAAAATGCTTATTAAGTAGGTTCTGAACACCGAGCAATGTGCAAGATGCTGGAGATTCAAGGATGATAGGGATAGGTAGCAGTGCCCAGAGACCCGGAGACTGGGAGCCGGGACAAGTCCTTCACAAGAGGGGTCGATGCACGGGAGGGCCACCCTAGGGCTGGAGAAGACGCACTTGCCTTGGCGTCCACATTTGGTCCCGAGGGACCTGAAAGGGTGACGGGACCTCCTCAGTCACCTCAGTAGCTCTTGTGGCAGGTAACTCTTTCCATTGTGGAATCTAGCCAATTCAGTGACTTCTGGGGGAAGCACCCCCAGCTCAGCCACTGCGGCTGGCTGTCCTCTCTCTCCCTGGCTGTGAACTGGAGTTGAAATCACTTTCTTGCTGCAGAAGAGGCCCTGGGGAGAGTCCAACTGGTGCTTTTGAGGACGACCCCTCAGGCCAAGAAGGGGGCCAGATGGGAGCTTGTCGGGACTCGCAGCTTTGTGGCATGTACGTCCTGGCAGCTGGTCACCCCACACCAGGGGCCAGCCTTGAGGGGGGCGGCAGGAAGAGGCAGGGTGGAGCTCCACACCAGGGAGTGAGGGGCAGGCCCCCGGCTCCAGCTCACCTGCCCTGACCACCCTGTCATTGTCGCCAGTGGTTCCTGGGCAGGGGGAGGGCACAAGTCGGGTGTCAGGTAGAGTGTGGACTCCTGTTCGGACCCTGCAGGTAGAGCCTGTGAGAGCTTGTCGGATGTACACTGGGAAAGAGGCTCTCTGCATTTTACCCAAACTAACCTGACTTCAGAACTGTCCATACCTGTCCCACAGAGGATCAGGTGAGTCACTGGGGGTCGGGGGAGGGGGGGCAGGGCTGTACCCACCTCATATGTCAAAATGTCCAGCATCAGTAGAGGATGGTGGGCACTGCAGACAGTACCAGTTTTCTTTTTGGATGATGGGTCATGAACTAAATACAGACTCACTATGAGAATGTGTGGAAACAATTTCTTCTGTTACATATCAGACCTCAATTGCCCTTTATTTTCTGTGAATGAAAACGTCATAATCATAAGCCAGAGACAAGTGCATTTTCTTGCCGTTTAAGAAACGGCTCCGGGCAGAGCACATACTTCAGCCAGAGCTTGACCTCCACACACAGTCCGGCTTTACCCACCCTGCTGGGCTATTTGGGCAGCTCACTCCCCTACCCGGGGCCTGGGAGGTGGGAGTGGGGAAGTCTAGAAGACTCAGAGACCCTTTTCATCTTGCTTTTTCCCTCCTCTCCTCTCCCTTCCCAAATGTTTCCACGGCCTGAGGGTAACTTTCAAGGGTCTGGTCCACTGAGCAGAGAACTAGGGTTTGTCGATTCTAAGGATTTGGGAACTTCTTGTCTATCTGTGTTTGAGCCTCGAGCAGGCAGTGAGGTCGTGTTATCTCTGAGGGGCCCGGTGTGCCCGGTGGGGCTGGGAAGACCCTCTTTTAGCTCCTTTCCCACTGGGTCCCTTCCCACCGGCTATCCCTGTCTGGGCCTGCATGCCCTGGAGACAGGGTCCTGCCACCGGAGGGGCACAGCCAGGGCCCCTCACTCAGTGCTGCTCAGGGTTTGCTCTTCCCCACCTCGGGGCGGACTTGGCAGGGCTGCAGGAAGTGGAGAGCATCACGGTCACGGTGGAGGGCTCCAGTGCTGGCCCTCAGGAGCTGTGAGACCCAGCAAGGGCTCCTTAGCCTCTCTGTGCTTCCGTGTCCTAGAGCCTGCAGTCTGCCGGAGGAGAGGATGTCAACAGCCGTGGAAACCGTATTGAGTTCCAAAGCTAGGAAGTGGTGGAACTGAGATTCTAGCCACGTCTGTCTGACCTCTGGCCTTTTAGTTCCACTGTTGGGTCGTGCTGGGGATGGGGTGAATGCAGCCAAAAGCAGAAGACCTGCTCGCCAGCCCCATCTCCAGCTCCACACTGGCCAGGACCAGCCCTGTTAGGACAGGCTCTGGGAAGCTCAGATAAGTGCTCCTTCCCTCTCTTTGTGTCTCGGGGGAGGTTGTCCTCGCATCTTTTCCAGAAAAGAAGCAAGGAAGGAGGTGGCCCCGCGCTTGCTGAGCTCTGCTGAGGATCGACTGGGACCCGGCCCGAGCTGCACACTTAGGCTTAAAGTGACTCCCCAAAGTTGCGGTTTCAGGGATCCCCTAACCTCCACTCAAGGTCACATGTGTAGCAAGTCACAAGTGTCTGGCGGCCGTGTCCCCAGGGTGACAGAGAGGATGGGGCCCCAGGAGCAGGGCCTGGTGCAGAGGACCCAGCTCTCTTCCTGTGCAGCTTGTCCGAATCTCAGTTCCCCCATCCCTCCCAGCTGTACCACGCTCTGCCGGTCCCGTTTCTGTCTCCGTGCTCTCCTGCGCAGGCCAGTGTTGGAAGGTGGCCTGGGTGTGGGTGGTGGGCCAGAGAACAGGGCAGGAGGCGGAGGCACAGGGCAGGTGCCAGCTCTCAGCTCTCTCCAGCCACCAACTCTCTCCAGAGAGGAGCGGGGAAGCCCCCATGGGTAGATGAAGAGAAAGAGGAGAGTCTCCTCTGTTCCTCCTTCCTGGTCAGCACCGTCCTCCGAGGTGTAAATTAGGAGGCAGAGTTGTCATCTGGGAAGCCTTCCAGAGGAGGGGCTGCCGGGTTCTTTGTTGTCGCTCCTGGTGGCACTAAAAACTGAACCAAGCGGCCACTGCGCACTGGCCGCGCCGAGCAGAATACTCTGGGCTGTCACTGTGCCCTGGACCCACCTAGGGTGGTCCCAGGGAAGGACCCGGGATCAGCTGGGGGGCTGAGTCTGCTGTCGTGGGTGTAGGGGGTTTAGCAGGTTCAAATTGACCCTAGCTTCTGGGAATAGAGCATTCAACACGCAGTTGTGACTGTGTGTGTATGTCGGGAGGCTAGCGTGTGTCTGAATGTCTGTTGTCTGTGTTGGGATATGACTTGGTGTGCGAGTGGTCGTGCTCTCTTGGGCTGGTGTTGCTGTGTGAGTGTCTGTAAGGTGCTTTGAATTTTTGGATGCAGTTGCCGAGGGTGGATGTATCACCGTGTGGTGGTGTCGGGAGTGGATATGCACGCGCCGGGTACGGGTATTGGTGTGTATGGGTGAGGGTGAGTTGGGACACGAAGCTCGGTACGTGTGTGTGGGAGTTGCGGTGTGGTTAGTGTGTGGGATCAGGGTTTGCAGATATGTTGGTGTGTCTGTGTGGTTTGGGGGAGTACATGTTTGTGTGTGGACACATGCTAGTAGGGGTGTGTGTGTTGAGATGTATGTAACGGGGTGTGTGTTGATATAGGTGTCAGGTGCGCGGTGTGTGGTCGTGTGTGCTGGTGCATTGATGCATGTGTTGGTAAAGATGAGTGTGTTGGGATGTGTGTATCTGTGTGTGTCTGCCTGTGTTGGTATGGGTGTTGAGGTGTGTGTTGTGTGGCTAAGGATGTGTGTGGTGGGTGGCACGATGGCCTCCTGTTACGTAGGGAGGCTGACCTCCTTGAAGCATCGTGACCTTTTAGCCTTCCCTGCGGGAAGAGAAGCTGGTCCTGAGCCCAGTCCTGCCCCTTAGAGCATTGCTAATGGAGTCTCCCCTCCCTGTTGCTGCCTCGGCCTCGGGCAGAAGCTCTGGCTCCTGGGTTATGAGTTGGCAGATGCAGCAGGAGCTGTCTTCCAGCATCTCACAGCCAAGCCCTCTGAGGCCTCGTGCTCCTCCTGGAAGAAGCTGGGGCTTGAGGATTGGGGTCCCCATCCAGGGAACCTCTGTTCTGAGTTCAGCCAGCACGTGTGTGGAGTGGGCCTGAGAGCTCCCAGAGGACAGGGGTTGTGCTGTCCTCAGGTGTGTTCCCATCGTGGTCCCTGGCGCTGGGCACGGGATGCAGCAGGTGTTCGGGGGATGTTCGTTGACTTGTATGGAATAAAATGAAATGTGCTGTCCTGGGACAAAGGGCGCTTGCCCAGGAGCCAGCCAGGCCTTGGGCCTGCCCAGCACTCTCCCTCGAGGTGCCAAAGAACCTGAAATCACAGTGCAGCACCTGCACCACAGACCTGCAGTGAGTCCCTGTGAGCTGGCCAGGCGTCCCTCGGCCAGGAGCGGGAGGACCCAAGGGCATGAGGGACCCTAGGGGTCAGAGATGGGCTCAGGGCGGGTGAGTGCCCCTCTGGGGCAAGTCCTCTCGGGGATGGGCTCAGTCTGCCATCAGCACCTGGGGACCCCCTCTCCGGGACGGTGGCAACCTGGGCTCCAAGTCCAACTCCTCCTCCCTGGATGACCACCCTCCACGAGCCTCAAAGCAGCTGTCCCTCCTTCCCCCAGCTCCTTGGAGCTCATGGACACGGTAACAGCCTCACCGACTGTGAGCCTGCTGGGGACCAGGGCAGCGGGGTAGAGCTGTTGCCGTGGGCACTGCATCCTCCCTCCGCAGACTGTTTAAAGGCTTCAGCTGTGTTACCAGCAGCTTGAAAAGTGACCTTGCAGCCACTTTGGGGTTTAGTTAGCCATGTTCTGTGGCCATCGTGGATGATCTAGGGTGCAGGCCTGGGAGTTGGAGGTGAGCCTTACTGAGCCCACCACAGGTGGGGGTCTTCAGAATGGTGCCCCAGACAAGCAGCAGGCATTGAGGGGTGTCAGTCTGGTCAAAGGCCAGAGACCAGAAGGACTCTGGGCCCTTGAGGAGCTTAGGATCCATTCGGCAGGGGACTCCTCCGTTTCCTGAAACTTAAAATAATCTACCAGCTGTTTTATAAAGTCAGAAAGAAAAAATGGCAGAGAGCAGCCTGTATGGGGTCAGGGCAGCGTGGATTTGGTGCAACTTTTCCTGGAAATCACATGGAGCAGAGACCATGTGTCAGCTCTGCCGGGCTTCTGTTGGAAATCTGGGAAGCCAGTGCTTTGGGGTCAAATGACCTCTTTTGGTTAGTGGCAGAGGAAATGCTTCCACCTCTGAGCGATGAGCCCCGTGAAGAACGATGCGAAGGTCCTGGAGACTCTGGTGGAGGAGCGGGCACCCACAAGGTAGAGGACAGATGCCTCGGGGTGGGCTCCTTCCCAGGGAGAGCAGGGCCCGTGGAGGCTCGACAGCCACCGTCGATGGCTGTGCTCTTCAGGGCATTGGAGGGAACATACCTGAACTCCTGAAGGGCAAGCACTGTGGGGATGGAGCTGCCTGGGAAAGGAGTGACTGTCAGGGCGGCTGGGTGAGCAGGGACCGCGGCCCAGGGGTGGAGCGGCCCTTTGAACGATCAGCCTGCATCCATTCCCTGCTCGGAACACTGCGGTGACTTTCCATCGTGTGGGGAGTAAAATCTGTGGTATCAAGGCCTGGAATTGCACCTCCCTCTCCCTCCTCTCTGACCAGCCCCTTGGTGGCCTCTGTGTTGTCTGTTGTCTCTGGGGTGAGCTCTGGACACAGACTCTCATGGGCTGGTTCCATCACATCACGCAGACCTCTCCCCGCCGGTGGCCTTCCCATGAGCCCCCACTGTGAACTCTCACTTCCCAGCCCCTCGCTGGAAGCATTGTCCTGTACTGTCATCTTCAAGGCCTTTGGGAAGCATCGTGTTCTCTGTGCTGACCTACCCGTGACCCGTGTGCACAGCACTGCCCACAATAGTGCCCACCACACGGTGGAGGCTCAGTAAACACTTTTTAAAAGACACGGCGGTAAAAGGCACATGACACAAAATGTACCATCTTAACCATTTTCAAGTGTGTGGTTCAGTGCCATTAAGTGCGTTCACATTGTGTGTAACCGTCACCGCCATCCATCCACAGAACTCTTTTCATTTGGCAGAACTGAAGCTCTGTACCTGTTCATCGGTGACCCCCATTCCCTGCCCCCAGCCTGGCAGCAGCCTTCCTACTCTCTGTCTCTATGAATATGACACTCTGGGTACCTCATGTAAGTGGAATCATGTGGTGTGTGTCCTCCTGTGACTGGCTTAGTCCCTTAGCGTGGTGTCTTCCAGGTTCATCTGTGCTGTAGCAGGTGCAGGAGTTCCTTCCTTTTTAAGGCTGAATAATATTCCACTGTATGGATGAGCACATTTTGTTTATCTGCTCATCTGTCACTGGACACTGCCTTCATTTCAAGAAATACTTTTGCATAAGTGAATGAAGGCAGGGTGTGGTCTGGCCTCCGCTGTCCCCTGCCTGAAGGAAGGGGTTGTAACTTTGGATTCGTTGAGTTAATTCACAGTATCCCAAGCTACTGGCTCCCCAGAAGCCAGGGGCCGCTTTCCTCAGCAGAGCACGTGTTGGGGTCTGAGCATTTTGGAATTCAGCATGGGTCAGACCTTGGCCCTCTGGGAGGGCTGCCGTGTGCCCTGAGGGGCCACACATCCTTCCGCAGGGACGAGCCCAGTGTCTGCCATCGGGCAGGGGGGGTGGAGGGGGAGCTGTGGTCCCTGGAGCTGATGCTGGAAGAGTGGACGCACATGGCTGCAGCTCTGTGGCAAAGGCTTAACTGCCCCCAACCAGGAATGCTGCATGGTTTTGCTGGAAGCCGAAATTCTAGAAGACAGCCGGTGTTGTCCAGTACGTTGTTTGGTTTTTTTAAAAATTTAATTTAATTTAATTTTTTTATACAGCAGGTTCTTATTAGTTATCTATTTTATACATATTAGTGTACATATGTCAATCCCAATCTCCCAATTCATCCCACCACCACTAACCCCCTCCCCCACAGCTTTCCCCACTTGGTGTCCATATGTTTGTTCCAGGACTTTTTATTGGAAGTTCAACATTCTCCTCGAGGCTTGTCCCGTGCCTCTTTGGAGTAGAATCCCTATCTTACCCCCTTAACACAGCCTGGGTTGATGCTGACTTCAGGGCAAAGAAGAGGACTTGGGGATCCAGGTTGGGGTGGGGAGGTGCAGTGACTGACTTCTGGTCTGAGGGAAGTGGCTGGACCCGTGCTGGGGAAGGACCTCAGCTCAGCGAGCCGGCTGCAGGCAGACTCGGCCAGCTGCTGCTGGGGACCCCGTGTGCTACCTGGCCCGTGCAGGGTGCTGCAGGGCACACATCCCCTTCCCCGCTCAGCGAGTCCTAAGCTGGGGTGAGGTGTCCACACTGAGCCAGGAGCACAGACGGCAGGACACGGCTTGTCTCAGAGTCCGCCTGTGTGGTGTGGACCCGGTAGGGTCTGTGAGGGCTGCCCGCTTCTTGGCCTTCTTGCTGGAGGGAGTTGGAGTGGGAAGAGAACAGCAAGACAAGGGATGGAGAAGATTGTCTTGGAAGGGAAGCTGGGGTGCTGGAGAGAGGAAGGGCGCTGTGGACAGGCGAGGAGTAGAGCAGGGCCCTGGGAGTCCTGGCACCGGAGCTGACCTGCACCCTGGCAGGACAGATGCCTAATGCTGAGATCTACAGGGGAGGAGGCAAGGACGCCTTGGCTTGGGGTGAAGGTTCAAGGGGGTTCAGGCAGAATTTCACTCATTCAGCTCTCAGCTGAGGACGTTGAGAGGCCAGGTGAGTGTCCTTACACCTGCCCCATAAAGGTGAGGTCTCTCCAGGCTTCCTGGGGTTTTGTCCCTCCGCTGGTGCCTGGGAGGCCCAGATACCCGTGACTCAGGGCTGTGGGTGCACTGCTGTGGACCCACTTCTGCAGCGGGTGTTACTTTCTGTCCCAGTCTGCTCAGGCTGCCGTCACAGCTTTCCATAGACTGGTACATACACAACAGAGATTTCTCTCTCACAGTTCTGGAGGCTGGAAGTCCAAGATCAGGTGCCGACAGATTCAGTGTTGGATGTGGACCCACTTCCCACAGTGGAAGGTGAGGAGCTCTCTGGAGTCTCTTTAATCGGGGACCTAATGCCATTCATGAGGCTCCATCCCCATGGCCTAAGCACCTCCCCAGACTATCACATTAGGGGTTAGGATGTCAATATATGAATTTTGGGGGGACAAAACATCCAGTCTGTAGTACTTCCTCACTGATCCCCCTGCCCCCCAAAGCAGTGTTATCAATCAAGCCAGTTCTCTAAACAGAAACATAATAGAAAAGCAAAAGACAGGAAACTCCAGCATGCTGTGAGCCTGCCCAGTGGGTCGCAGGTAAAATGTCCTCACGGGAACATGACAAGCCAATCCACCTAGACCCTCCTCCGCTTGCTGGGTAACCACAGCCCTTGGTGGATGGAGGCAGGTCTCAAAGGGGAATGAACCCATCCCACACCTGGCACCCTGCTCCTCCAGGGATGCCCAGCTCACAGTTCCCACGGCCCTCACACGGGGGTAGGAGAGGACGCTGCGGGGCTGAACAAGGATGCCAGAGACAGACAGTGGCTGCTTTGGAATCTCAGTGCAGGTTACAAATGGGATTGAGCAAGTTCTGCTTTTCTCAGGACTGCCTCACATCCTCCCCATGTGTTCTTGACTGCTAGACACACAGTATTTAGCTGATGGGCAAGCAGCCAGAGAATTCAACAGCACCCAGTGGTCCCCAGGGGGAGAAATGGAATTTTTAAAAGGTATTATACTAGTTAAGGTCATTTGTAAAGTGTGTTGCCGTTTCGAGCTGGCCCCATGGCCTTGTCCTGAGTGAGCAGTGGATGAGGGGGTCCAAGGGGGAGAGGTGCTGTCTGCTGCCTGTTCTCCAGCCTCCCTCCTCCTGGCCCACTGGAAGTACTTCAACTGCACTCTTTTTGGGGAGGGGGTGAGTAGTAAACTTCTTATTTTAGAATAGCGTTAAATTTATAGAAGAGTTGCAAGGGTAACCCAGAGGGTAGGGTTCCCCGTACTCCACACTGGCTTCCCCCATTGTCAGTGTTATTAGGGTCCATTTTGTCCCAAGGAATGAACGAATATCGATCCATTATCATTAGCTGAAGTCCATACTTTATTCAGGTTTCCTTAGTTTTTACCTAATGTTTTTCTTTTGTGCCTGGATCCCGTTACATTTAGGTATTTTAATAAACTTTGTTTTTTGGAGCAGTTTTAGGTTCATAGCAAAATTGAGTGGAAAATACAGTGTTCCCACGTACTTCCTGTCCCCACAACTTCCCCTGCTGTTGGCACTAGTTTTCTTGTCCCCTTAGGCTCCTTTTTTTGGCTGTGATAGTTTCTCAAATTTTCCTTGTTCTTTGTGACTGTGACGGTTTTGGGGAGTACTGATCAGTTACTTTACAGACTGTCCTTC
The DNA here is from genome assembly GCF_963455315.2 of Globicephala melas. Classification (NCBI taxonomy): domain Eukaryota; kingdom Metazoa; phylum Chordata; class Mammalia; order Artiodactyla; family Delphinidae; genus Globicephala; species Globicephala melas. The sequence goes on along the minus strand of NC_083332.1, from coordinate 19,959,442 downwards.
AATTTGGGTTTGATGTTTCCCTCAGGGTTAGACTGGAGTTTAACCCCGGAAGACCCCAGGGGTAAAGTGACCTTCTCATCACATTATATCAAAGGCGCATGCTGTCAACCTGACTTATCACTGTTGATGTTGACCTTGGTTACCTGGCTGAGGTCTTGTCTGGCAGATTTGGCCACGGTAAAGCCACGCCCCTTTTAAAGTAGGCAGGACCAGCTACATAATCTGCAGGTCTCAGTGCAAAATGAAAAGGTGGAGCCCATTGTTTAGAATGACTAAGAATTTCAAGATTATGATTGCAGAACATTCAATCAAGTCAGGGTCCTTCTAGACGCAAAGCCATGTGTGACTGCACTGGTCCCATGAAGTCAGCCCTGTTTGTTGGACTGTGGGCACACGGAGAGGAGCCTTGCACTGGTGGTCACTTATCCCCGAGCAGTTGAAAGGGGCGGATGGCTGGGGAGGGTCAGAAGCACCCTGGGTGGTGTGGGTATCACCGGGTGGACAGAGCATGTCAGCACATTACAGGTTTCTGCAGGGTTTCTACTGAGCCACCTGCAGGGGAACCTGAAAAAGTCCACCTGAGTCCCCTGCGAGCTCTGTCTGGACAGAGAGAGGGTGGTCAGGGGTATGCATGAGACAGCAGTTAGTAGCAAACAGAGCAGCTCCATAATATTTTTTTTTATTTTTTTATATATATATATATTTTTTTTTTTTTGCAGTACACGGGCCTCTCCCATTGTGGAGCACAGGCTCCGGACGCGCAGGCTCAGCGGCCATGGCTCACGGGCCCAGCCGCTCCACGGCATGTGGGATCTTCCCGGACCAGGGCACGAACCCGTGTCCCCTGCATCGGCAGGCGGACTCTCAACCACTGCGCCACCAGGGAAGCCCCATAATATTTTTTAAATGTGCTGCTTTTATTTTATTTTTTTTCAATTTTCTTCTTTTTCTCAGTGCCCAGAGCAGCACTTTCTCCCTAGGAGACCTTAGAATATTTTATTTACAAAATGCAAAATGATCCTGTCTCTGCTGGGCAAACTGGTGATCCCCGTTGGAGGGGTGCACCTGGTGACGGCTGCGCCTCTCCTGGCCGCTCTCTCATTTGGAGAGGCGAGCATTTCGCGTCTCAGGTGCATACCTGTGCAAGCGCAGACCCCTTGCTGCAGCCTCAGTGCAGTGATGAGTGTACAGCTGCCAACCGGCTTCTCCTTGCTGTTACTCACCCAGCTGTTTAGAGAAGGAGAGAGTATTTCTAACCAGCCATATGGCATGGAGTTTTATTTGCCGTGGTAAGTTAAAAAGTACATTATTGGTCAGCATCTTGCATGCAAATTTTGACATTGCATTCCAGGAGTACCTGCAGAAGAGAGTGGTGGCGAGTCGGATCTGTGTAATTACATTGGTGTGCAGGCTTGTAACGTTGCCATCTCTAACTACACCCGGTATCTCATCGCGACGGCTGCCCGGGGATATTGCTGTACGACTCCTGTAGCCGGAGAAAGATTATGTAAACATGGTGTGCGATCTCGAAAGTGAGTAATGAAGTTGAGTACTTGTTGCGAAAATTAATAAATGGCTGGTTTACACGTGATGGAGGAGTCTCCGTGTGAGAACTGAATCGCGGCGTAGTGATGGATAAAGGCACCTCCAGGTACCGGTGACTTGAAGAAATTCATCCTTTTTTCTATCAGTATGATGAAATGGACAATTCTAGTCTATGCCCTTAACTTTCTACTAGACCAGCATGAAATCATCACAAATAGATCTTTCTGCTCCTCTTTGCCTGTCAGACTCTTCACCCTTGCCTCGGAGGAGAGTGTGGCAGTGATGGGCTGTTTGCAGTTTCTGGAATGGCCGTGTGGTCCCAGGGCCTCGCCTTTGTAGATGCTCTTCCTGCACTCACATCTGTCAGGTGCCTACGATGTGTCCCGAGGTCATTGTCCAGCTAGGAAGTCTGTTTTGAGCCTTGGTTCTAGTGCCACTTTCTCGGAGGAGCCTTTCTATCCACCCTTGTCTGCAGTGCTTCCCGCCCCAGAAAATTAACTCGTGGCCACTGGTGCCCATACTTCCTTGATGATGGCTAGGTTTCTGTTACCATCTGTCTCTGCTTAGGAAAGGGATCCATGGAGTCAGACAGACTGGGATCCAAATCTCAGTTCCACCAAGTACCAGCACACGTGACCGCGAGCACGGAACCTACGAACCTCAAGTGTCCCATCTGTAAAATGGGAAACGCTCATTTCTAGTTTGTAAGGTTGTTAAAATCAGGTATTAGGTCATGTATCTGGCACATAGAAGATGCTCATTAAATATATGTTAAAAGGTGGATGGAGGAAGTGGGACTTCTGCATAGTCCCATCAGTTTTTAGACTGGAGAGGAGGCATGTGGGAAAGAAGACACAGCAGGGAACACAGTGAAGCGTGTGAGCAGCAGGGTGTGTCGAGGACCACCACCCCGTCTGGCTGGGAGAGTGGTGGGGACCGGAAGGAAGTGACTCTGGAAAGGGAAATAGGGCCCAATTGTGGAGGGCCTTGGATGCCAGACGACGACTTTACCCTGCAGGCACTGGGAGTCGTGGGCTGTGTTTGTGAAATAGCTAAGGAGGTTTGCCGTGTGGCTATGCCGGGAGCAGTGTGCGGGGTTCCGTGTTGGTTTATGTGTCCTGGTTCCTCAGTCCTCCCTCCCTCTGGTATCCACCCTTCCCCCCACCCACACACCCCAGCAGACGTTTCTAGAGCTCCTGGGTCCCGGGCAGTGGCTTGACCAGGTCTTGGGTGAACTTCTCTTTGCCCCTTCCTCCCCCTCCATCAGTCAGTCCTTCAAAGCGCCGATGTATTGCCAGGAGAGGATATTACACGAAGCCCCTGAAGTGGTGCATTAAAGCAGTTTGGATTTTCTTTTACTGCTAACATTGATTACTATTAATTAAAGTTGATATTTACAATCAGAGGGAGTACAGGAGCAGATCATTTTTTATTAATCGCTCTTCTAGATTCATCATTAGTCATCATTATCAAAATATTCAGACAGTGGACAGTGGCTGAGTTTTCCAAACCAAGTGAATGATTAAATTATACTACATAGTATAGAGTCTGTGTCCCCTGGTACCGCTCCCTTTCAGGGTTCTCCGTATTGTCCCCCAAATGGTCTCAGCCTCTGCAATTTATCCTCTCCTCTACCCCGGCTCTCCCCATCACACCCTTGCCTTTTTCTTTCAATGATATGGCTTAAAGGCCTCTTTGTGTTATGACTGAGCTCTGGCTTACTCCTCTTCGTGTCACTGTAGCATGACTGGAATGGACATGCCACGGTATTGTTTACTTTTATTGCCATTCCCCACCTGGTGGACATCACTTGTTGTCTTGGTCAGTGACACAGTGGGAATCCCGTGTGCGTCCCACAGCTGCCAGGGTAGGTCTGGAGAGGTGGGCTTGCTGCAGCCCACCAGGCTACCCAGCCCCTTCTCAGTTTACCCCCTAACCTTGGCCAATCCAAACCCCACGTGGATCCCCAGCCCCAGCACTCTGCTGTGCTTTTGATGGGGTCCCTCTCCTGGTATGCTTTCTTTCCCCATCTTTCCACGTGTAAATCCTGCCCACATCCTAAGATGCTGGAGCTGTGCCCACTCTTCCAGAGGCTTAAAACTCTCTGCTTCCTCATCTGAAATTTTCCTGGGAACATATCACTTTATAGTGAAGCTCTTTTGGTGGTCTTACTCTGAATTTTGAGCCCTCTGAGGACAGGGACAGAATCTTCCTGGGTCATTATAGGTGCTTACTGAGCTTGTGGTCTTTTCCGTGTGTTAGAGGAGAGTGTGGCTCCTGGACATCTCAGGCTCATCCTCCCAGGGGTCTGCAGAGGTGGGCTCGGGGCATCCCCTGCTCCCTTCCTGCTGAGGCGACTGGTTTTCCTCCTCCCCTGTTCCAAGTGAGACCCTGAATAGGTTCTTGGAATGAGAAGAGAGGAATTTAGGAAGTCCTGTTCCTCCATTTAGGAGTTTTTTTTTTTTTTTTTTTAAATAGGTAAACAATTGTAGGTAATTTAATTTGTCTGTAATGGTGCACATGGATTTACTAAGTGGGAAAATGTCACTAAGTTGTGGACACATTCTGCATACAATTCAAAGAGAATTGGCCTCTGATGGGTAGCAATAAATGTCAAACTGTTCAACACTGATTGTTCTTGAAGGAATATTGCCTAACACAGAATAAAGTACCTTTTCGAGATTATTCAATTGGTCTGACTTTAAATCTAAAAAGAAGTAGGAGTACTGAATCCCACTATGGTCCCTACCCCTTGTGGTTGGATACAGGAGACCAAGTGGGAATGGGGAATGGACCACTTGGGCCTCTATTGTCTTAATGGCTCCTTCAACCCCTAGAGAGGAGGGAAGAATGTCTAAAAGCCTCTGGTGGTTTCCAACCCTCCTGCCAACTTGTTCGTCTGCCGTGCCTGCCTCTTGGGCCTCAGGTCCAGCGGCTCTGCTCTCACTCACTATACTCCAGCTATGCTGGTCTGCTTATTGCTCTTCAAAACACTCCAGTATGGGCCTACCCCAGGGCCTTTGCACTTCTGTTCTCTCTGCATAAAATTCCATCCTTCTCTACTTTTCCACAACCACCCATCCAAGGTCAAAGTTCACCTCCATTGTGCCCCACACTTCATTGGTTCCTAACCATTCCATCACTCCTATATGTGTAACTAGTTGGAATTTAGAATTGTCTTATTTATGTCTTACTAGCATGTTGTCTGTCTCCCCACTAGAAAGTGAGCTTCATGAGGGCAGGGATGGTGTCTGTCTTGTCTGCTTGGGTAGTCCAGTGCCTAGAGCAGTTCATGAGACAAGAGGAGGGACATTTCTCCCTCCTCTCTGTGGGCTGAAGGAGCCATTAAGAGAATAGTAGAAGAATAGTATCCTTCATGAAGTTTTTGATACTATAATAAGTATTGATAGAATGAGTGTGTTGAGTGACTCTCTGCAAAGTGATAGAACATACATGCATTTTATAAAACAGCAACCACCCAGGCATGAAAAAAAGATCCTTTGGCTTCCTTTCAAATGAATCTCCTTTTAGTAGGACTTTTTTATGACTTGAAGAAAGTGGGGTTTTCCAGCAGCGGTTGGTTCCTGCTACTTTCTAGACAACCTGGTAATTTGTTTGGAATGCTGGGGCAGAGGGCTCTCATTGCCCATGGCCAGGTCTCTCCCCGCCGGAAACTGACCTCTCCTTCCTGTGCTTTGTTGAGGATGCAGGGCCGGGCACAATAACCGCAAACTCTCAAGTTCAACTGATGAATGAAAGGACTTAAGTGAAGTGGAGATTCATGGTAGTTATCAACGTCTAGAATTTTTAAAAATGTTCTTTCCCTTTGTTTCGGGGACCCTCTGTTGTTATAAGAGACTGAGGTCAGGCGATAGAGTTCTCTTACTCTGTAGAAATAAAAATCTGTGTACTTCCTCTAGCACTGAATAAAAATAGCCATTCTTTATTTTTTTAAAAAAAGCACCGTGCAACTTCTCGGTGCCCACTTCTTTGCCCCTACTTTGCAGACCTCGGCACCCTCAGAAGGGCTGAAGATGGAGGTCAGTGCATGCGGGTCAGGGTGCTGACTGATCACGTCCCAAAGAACCGGTTTGTGGCTAGTACTTCGGTGATTTTTTTTTTTTCCAGGAGAAAGTTTCATGTTTCATCCTGAGAATCAGAAATTAAGAAATATATGTTATGAAGTCATTTTGGCTGATTTAATCTCAACTTCTTATGTGCTCCCGGGCAGAGGGTTCCAGGTTGGGAGGGTCTTGTGGTCTAACTCTGTCCACTCTCATTTGAGCAGCCAAGGTTCCCCACCTGCTTGCACACCCCTGGGTGGGTTCCTCCCTGCCTCTGCTGGGGCCCATGCTGGGGAGCTCCAACTTAGAAGTGCTTCATATGCGGGGGTCCTGATGCAGCCCCCGCTGTGCACACAGCAGCGGCTGGACGGGACTCTCTATCTCCCCATGTGTACCCTGGGGAGGAACACATCCACCTCCCATGACTATTGGGCCAATGAAACGGTCCTCGTCCTCCTATAAAGCAGATAGTATAGCACAGGGCAGACACTCAGTAAAAGTTCTCTTTCTCACTCTCTTTTTTATTGCCCTGAAATCTGATCCTTACATCTGGTCCTGGGCTTCCCTGGAGCCCTAGAGGTCAGATCTGGCTCTCCCAGGGCCAGAGGACAAATGTCCTGTCGCCTTGAGCCCTGCCTTACTGTCTTACTCCTCGCCCTTCTGATCCTGTGTGGTTAGTGCATGTGGCTTGCTGGTGTGGCCCGCTTGGAGAGGCCCCTCCTCTTTTTGTTCCCCTGCTTCTGAGGCTGTATTTGCCTGTCTTGGGCGCTGATTCTCTGCTTCCCCTGAGTGACTTTTCATTGGCTGATACCTGAAGTCCTTCTTAGGGGCCAGGATGAAACCCTGTTTTCTCCACAGTCCTGTATTGCTGCTCTGGGGTTTGGGACCCTGTTATGAGTTAGGATAGCACTGGTACACAAAAATCTGTGTACTTCCTCTAGCACTTATGTTAGAGATATATCCTAAAGTTACAGTGTCAGGACACAGCGATTTGTTTTTTTCTAACAGAAAATCCAACCGGTGTTGGACACGAGGAGCTTTCATTTAGGGACTGATGGACTCTCAGTATTTCCAGTATGTGGTTTCCAGGGTCACGAAGGGCATTGAAATCAGCTGTCAGGAAGCGGGGAGTGAGGATGACAGGCAGGGGGTTATGGATAGACCTGGAGGTGGTATACTTCACTTTGTGCAAATCCCATTGGCTACAACTTGGTCACATGACCCCAGCTGGATGCAGACGAGCCTGGGACATGTCCCTGGCTGGGGATTCACTTCTGGCAACCACTCCATGTGTGGAAGGAGACACGGATGGTTAGTTGACAGCTGTCTCTACTACAGACCGGTTGTGGAAGAGACCAGCAACTGTTTAATGGCATCACTCAGTTTAGCCCCTTGGCTAAGTGGTCAGTGTGCTTTCAGAGAGTCCTTCATTCAGGGTGCCTCCTGCCCAGCACCCTGCTTGCCCAGTGCTGGCCACCTGCACCTGTGCTACTCACACCTGGGTTTCTGTCCAAGTCACTGGGCAGTCCACAGTGCAGGGCTGGGGACATGTGCCCTCACACGTTGCCTGGGGCCTTTCATGGTGACTTCAGTACATCATTCTGCACCCTTCGGCATGGCTGGTTATCCAGCCACTTATCCACATTCTTGTCTTGCTCAGTCTCACATTTCTCCCTTTTATCCCCACGGAAATCAAAATGACCTGCTGAAATGCATACGCCCTGCGTCTCATGTGGCTCTCTGTCCTGCTAGCCTGTAGGCTGGGCTGACACAGCCAGTCTCGGGGCACCCACACTGGGCTCCTGGGATTGCTGTTCCCTCTTCTCGGTTTTCCCCAACTGCTTTTAAAAAGTAACATCTAGGCTAAAATCATGCTTGGGATCAATTGTGCATGACCTGAAGGGTTTAGCTTCCCGTTCTCCACAGTTCCTCAAATATCACCACCAAAGCGTTCAGCGCTCTCTTTACAAGCTCTTTCAGTACCAAAATGTGGAATTCACAGGGCCCAGAGATGGGAATTCTGGCCGACCGCACACGGTCTCTCTGAAGATCTTTTTTTTTATCTGTCTCGGGCTCCCTGTGGTCAGATGGTCCCCCTTCCATCCCCGGGATCTTCTTGTTGCTGAGCAGACAGACAAACAATCCCATCTTCTCCATCGATTGCTTGACTTGGTGTCTTTGCCCCTCGCAGCAGATCTACAGTTCCTTCCTCCGTCTGTTTCTTGCTCTGAATTGAGCTTTTTAAAAGGGATTTTTTTGGCTGTCCTTAATAACGGTTTGACTCCCTTAGCCTTTGCCAAAGAGAAGGTCAGTGCAAATCCCAGCCACTTATGTCTAAGATTCCCTGGTAACATGGTCCTTCCTCTTCTCATATTTTATCCGAATCATCAATCAATTACTTGATTCCCTCAACAAATATATATGTATATATGTAAATATGTAGCATGTGTACAGTTACATGTGTGTGCATGTGTGTGAATGTACAAGTCTGTGTGTGCATATATGTGCATGCACATATATATGTGTGTATAAGTTGGACAGCCACTATGTTCTTTTCAAATCTCCTGTCTTTGGCGATCACACTGGCTTCGCTGGATGCTGCCCTGTTCTCCCTCACTGGGACCTTTCTGGTTACACAGACAGCAGGGCATGTTTACTTATCTTTTGCTGAGCTGTCTGCTTGCCTAGACTCTCATGCCCTGGAATTCTACCTCTCTTTACTCCAAGTGTTTCGAACCCTGACATCCTAAAATTTAGAATACATGTTGGTTAAGGATGAATTACAAACATTTATTGAGTTTTTAACAAATGTCAGGCAGTATGCTAACTTGTTAAATGGATTTAAGCTTCTTTTTTTTTTTTTTTGGCAGTACACGGGCCTCTCACTGTTGTGGCCTCTCCCGCTGCGGAGCACAGGCCCCAGATGCGCAGGCTCAGCGGCCATGGCTCACGGGCCTAGCCGCTCTGCGGCATGTGGGAACTTCCCGGACCGGGGCACAAACCCGTGTCCCCTGCATCGGCAGGCGGACTCTCAGCCACTGTGCCACCAGGGAAGCCCGGATTTAAGCTTCTTTAAGCAACTTTATGATATGGGGACTGATTTTATTCTCTAGGTATTAGTGGGGATCTGAGGTTCAGTGATGTTAAGTAACTCCTCCAGTGTAGTGCAGGAAGGGCTGGAGCCTGGATTCGAATCCATGTCTGTCTTACTCCAGCTCTGTGCTTGTCTAACCACTGCCCCATCTCCGTGACCCTGTCCCGCTCAGCCTACCCCACCCAGTGAATTGGGAATTTTAAGATGACATCATTGTAGTTGCCCAAGATTCTTGTCTTTTCTGCTTTAACTAGTTCCTCCACATTAGTTAGAACTAAATCTAGAGTAAAAAAAAAATAAAATAAAACCCCCTAATTATATTCTCCACAGTCTGGAAAATGAAGTTATCATCAAGATAAACCAAGATCTTGTCCATGAATAAAGACGACAGTGATAATAATAAGGTCTGAAGCCCGACTGTTTAGCCAGCTAATAGGTCTAATGGATGGGCAGATAGTGAAAGGTCCTATCAATCCCTTCTCCAGCCTGCTGACTGGTTGAACTGGGAGTTCAAATTAAATCACCTATTCCTCCCATCTCTCTGGGTGGCCTGTAGCAAGGCCACCATTTCTGCATTCCCACCTTTAGGCTTATCCATGTAGTCCCCTGCGTGCCTCCACCTGGGACATATGGGAGCCCGTGAAGCAAGGGGTGAGAGACTTCTCCACCTTTTGGACTAGGTCTGTTCCCTGGGGCTGAGAAGACCTGGCCATCGGCGAAGCCCTGCGCCTACCTCGTATCCTATAGATTTCATCCCTGCCCTAACCTTGAGGCTCTGGTCAATGTGCTGTGTTTGTCCTATTTCCAGCCCTTTGAACTGGTGACCTTGTGGACCACTCTCTTCTTTGAGGGCATCCCTGTGCTTCTCCCATATCCATCCTCCTCTCTGAGTTGTCTCTGTCGTGCCTGGGGGTCCCAGGGTGCCAGGACATGGGGCGAGGTGGGCTGGCCTCCAGGAGGACGTGGTCTGCTCACTTCTGTGAAATATGTCAAAGCACAGCCAGGACCTGCTCCAGGGCCTCCAGACAGGGCCACACTCCCTCATACTTCCCCCTGCCCCTCACACTCAGCAGGTCCCGAACACCCTGCCCCCAAACGGGCCCCTCCTCCTATGTCCCCAGCTTGGTGAACAGCACCCCACCCACCTGTCAGCTGCTGGAAGCCCAGGAGGTAGCCAGCTAGCTCCCCCGCAAACCCCCATGGGGCCTGTCTTTCCACCTCTTCAAGAACTCTTGAATGAATCCCGTAGTCTCCACAGCAAGGCTTTATTTCACATCCTCATGGTTTCCCCTCTTACTCTTGGCCTCTGTCTGGTCTGTCTCTTTGGAGCCTACTCTCTTGTCCAAACCAGTGTTTTCCAAACCCCCAGACATCTGATCCCACCACTTATTCCCAGTCTAGAACAGCTCAGGGGTTTCCCATTGTCCTCCAGAAAAAGGCCTTGGTCTGACGAGAGCCTTTGGGGTCCAGCCCTGGTCTGTCTCTGCAGCCACTTCCCCTCATCCCTACACTCTGGCTTCCGGCTGGCTTGACTCCTCTGATCTCCCAGGGAGTGAATATTCATTCATCTTTCTGGGTCTTTGCCTGCTCCACTCCCTCCACCTGGAATAGCGCTTCCCCATATCTTTGCTTGGCTAACTGCTTGCTCACTTTGAAGACTCCTTTGAAACCGTCTTCACTTGGGGTTGAGGGCGATGCCTGGGGTGATCTCTGAGGTACCCATCCATCCATCCACCAGTGTACCCCCCATACCTTATCACAGTTATTCTTCTCTCTCCTCTCACATCTAATCACCCAGGAGACACTCCATTTACTTTGTTGAATGAATGAATGAATGAATGTTCCAGAAATCCAAATTCAGCTGTGTAGGGTGTTTCCTCTCTTTTTGGGTCTTTAATATATCACATAACTGTTGCTCCCCATTCTTTTTCTTTCCCTCGGCTAACAACGTACTCCTGCACTTTTCCCTAATTACGTGGTTTCCTCCAAGCCTCCAGATATATCTGTTTTTTGGTAATAGCTTTATTGAGATATAATTCACATACCATACAATTCACCCATGTAAGGTGCATATGTAATTCAATGATTTTCAGTATATTCAGAGTTGTGAACCTTCACCGAAATCAATTTTAGGACACTTTAATCACCCCAGAAAGAAGCCCTGTACTCTTTAGCTATCAACCTCAACTCCCCTTTCCTCCCAACCCTAGGAAACCACAAATCTACTTTCTGTCTCTATAGATTTGCTTCTCTGGGACACCTTTTAGGTGTTCTTAAGGCTCACCTCTGTGCAGGACCCATGCATGCCTTGCTTGACTATTCAGCAAACAGTAGACTTTTATTCTTTCTTTCTTTCCCTTCCTTCCTCCCTCCGCCATTCCTTCCTTCCTTCCTTCTTTCCTTCCTTCCTTCCTTCCTTTCTTCTTTCTTTTTTTTGGGGGGGGGTTCTATTCTTGGTCTCCTTAGCAAAGACTATGAAACTCAATGTAATGGCTCTTCATTTTTCCAGGACTCAGGAAAGAGGGGATGATATCTCTTCTTTGTTATAGGATTAATTACTTTGTTTGTAAAGTGCTGTAAGGTTTGTAGAGTGCAGAATCAAACTATTGTTGGTTTTTAGCTGTTCCAAATTAATGTCACTTTCTCAGGGTTTTTTTCTTAATTTGGTCTACCTCATTAGCAAAATCAAATTTCAGAGGAAGATGTTATAAGCCTTCTTTTATCGTATTGTCAGCCTGGAGAAGGGCTCAAAGAAGTCGAGGGCGTGGAGGATGCAGCTCAGAGCCCAGTAAAGGCACGCTCTCGTCATGGGGTGGCTGGCGACACACTGTTCCATCATGAAAGTGAGAAGGGCTCTCAGTCTACTCCTGGTGTTTGCACTTTCTATACTCACTTATCTGGTTTTGGTCTACTTGACCAAATGCTCCTCAAACATTTTCTGGGTTCAGATAAAGGGCAAGGCCTAAGAGGAAATAAAAGTACTAAACATAAAGAACACGGATCATCTGATCTAGTATTTAAAAATTGCAAACTTAAATAATCAGTTACCATTTTTGGTCTATTGAATCATAACAAATATTAAAAACTAAATCTCCTGGCTGCTGAAATTACAGGGAACCAGGACTTCCAATAATGCTGGTGACTTTCTAAACGGTAGAAATCCCTGTAGAAGACAATTTGTCAATACCTTTCAGGAATAATAGCATGTTAAACCCGTTGACCCAGTAATTCTGCTTCTGAGAACCTATTTTAAGGAATTTATCCAAAGTATGAAAAAGCTATATGCATGAAAATGTTCATTATAGCATCATTTAAGATGTCAAAAATTAAAATGGGAATTGAGCTAAATGTATGGCATTGGGGTGTTCCGTGGAACCAGATCTCCCTGATGGACAGTTGTGCAGTCAATTAAAATGATGGTTTTCAGGACTGTGCACAAGAACAAAAGAAGAGAGCAGAACTGAGTGTGGACCATGAGTGTGACCAGGTGAAAAGACATGCACAGGACAGCCCTGGAAGAGAGATGTGGAAATGATTACTGGGAGGGGCTTTTAGGCACAAAATTGTGGAGCCTTCTTGGTTTCTCTCTCTCTCACACATATATTTTATAATGCAAAGCATTCCTCTCATAATAGTAAAAAACATTTAGAAAAACCAACCCTCTGGCACATCTTATGAAGGTCCAACTTACTATTTTGTTCTTAGAGAACCTTACGTGAGGACCAAAGACATGTCAGTAAACCAGCATAATGATCATATTCCCTGGCATTCTGTTGAAAATGACAATTTTTTCCCATTCCCTGAAACAAATCTTGACTAACTTTGATAGTTCAGCAATTAGAACTTTGGCATACAATCTTTCTTCTTCAACTCCTATAATTAGTGGTCTCCAATTATATGAATCAATTTCAATTTCTATAAATCAGATGATTTAGAGAGAAGGCTGTTCAATTTCCTTTTCAACTGTATGGTTTCAGCAGCAATAAAACTCTCAGCTTAAAATATCAGGATGCAACTCGCTCCAGAAATATTACCCAGTGAACTGAGGGCTTCTGCTGGGAGCATGGCATCTCACAGGTAGCCGTTTTTGGTCACATCACTTATCTGTCTGCTACTGAGTCCTGTTCGGTTCTTCTTCATGGGATCTGACATCTGATTACAGATTCCTTTCCAGTCTGGGTGAACATCACTGGACCTACCTGGTCTTCTAATAGACAGACCTGGCTTGGTCCCAGATAGGTCTGTAGAATGCTGGCTAGTGTGCACATTGAGTGCCTCCTTTACTTTTAATCTTGGTCTTGACAACGTCAGCGACCTTCAGAGTTTTGCAGAGGCCTGCTTTCTGCAGAGTGATCTGGAAGGTGGCTGGACTCCCCTAAGCCCAGCTTCAGAAAGTGCCCATTACATCCAGCTACTTTGTGGGGCTCTTCTTGAATTAATTCCTGATCACTGGAATTTGGAAATGTTTTCTTTTTCTCCCTTAGTCCTTTCATGATGAGATGTGATCTCTTTCATTCCACACAGGGCAAGTCGTCTTATTAATTTTAAAGATTCAAAAAAGGAAAATCATTTAGCTATTTTTTTCAATCCAAGAGTCTCAGCAGACCCTTTCCAGTGTGGAATCACATAGAGACTTCCACGTGGAGTTCATTCTCCCCCTGTCTGAAAGGAAGAAAGCAGGGGCAGAGGGCGGAGTGGGATGTGCCCACAGAATCAGTGCCGCCGACGTGAGCTCTGGGCAGCAGGCGTACAGCCTCCCCTGCTCCCTTCTCCCCTTGGAGGAGGTAAGTGGCCAGGGCTTGTGTTTGCTGCTAATGTGGTTTTTAGCAAGATGTCTCCTTTTTGTTGGAGATTGGCCTCTGGCTTTTTATAGTACCCTTAAATTCAGCTTACGTTGAATTAGTGTGGTTCTTCGCTTTATACATTACTTCCAGTTTCCACAGCATTCGAGTCTCATTAAGTGCCAGGGCTGCTAACTGAGGTTTCTTGACAAATAGATCATGGAAAATCAGGACAATGCGCACTGGCCTCCCCAAGGTATCACCCAGGCCGGCCCCCTTGGAGCAGGGAACCTCAAACGCACAGCTAAATTTCTCTTTCGGAACCTGGGGTTGCTAAAAAATGTAACAGCAAGACTGTCTTCCAAACCTGAAAGAGGACAAGGCCCCTCTCTCATGGGGGGCTCCTTTACCAGAAATATGAAGGAAGTTGCAGCCCTGTGATGTAACATTCTGTAGCCAGAAACAATCAGGTATTGAAGAATAATTTCAAAATATACTCGTAACCTTATGTTAAGAGGAAACATGGGATATGAAACTACATGGAATCTCTATTTTGTTTATTTTAAATGTATATTAATCATATTTAAATAAATAGGATAGGAAGAACATGTAAAAGTGTTATTCATAGTCAGAGTCAGGTGGTAGAATCAGAAATGATTCTCATTTTCTTTTTTTATACCTTTCCCTATTTTCCAAATTTTCTACAGCAAATATGGCATACTTTTGTGAATAAAACATGGAAGGTTGTTTAAGAGGCTCAAGAAGAAGAGTAAACTCCAACTTGATCTTGACCATAGGCCGCTCCGTCCTCCGGCTGTTTCACAAGCTCTCCAGATCGCAGGCTCTGTGATGGGCCACCTGCCCCCCACCCCACATGCTTCTCTTGAGGTCTTCTCTCCTATATACACACCTAGAATGTGTTTTAACCGGGTCAGAAGGTTTGTAAGGATCTTACTTGCCTCAAGTGAATGTGAGCCAGCAAGAAAAAACCTGATTATGGGAGGATAAAAACCACTGCTGACAATTTTACTTTTTAACCAAGCTGACCGCTTCTTAGACCAGCACATAGTGTTTCTTGTTGCTGAATGATCACTATCTTTTTGTTCATCATGTTTTGATAAGCTGTGGAATGGTGTGACTAGAGAGAAGATCCTATTAAGCAAGTTTTCTTAAAACAGGGCGAAAGAGTCATAAATATTCAAAATTAGCATTTTACTGTATACAGACCCTTTCGTCTCTGGGAGGGGTTCTGTATCATTGTGTAGATCTCCGTTTTACAGAAGAGAAAATGGTGCTCACACCCTCGTCACTGTGGGCTCCCTTTTCCACGTAGATGACTTTGAACACAGAGATGAAGAAGCTTCTGCGCTGGCCAGCCGTGGGCATTTCCTTCCCCCTCCCACGTGATCTTCCTGTAAGCAGGAATAAGGCACCATTGTTACTCAAAGGCCACGCGCTCCTAAGTATGTCCTAAGGACCCCAAGTCTATGTGTGTTTTGCTGTGGTACAATACTGGGAAATGTCAAGTATTCGGGATTGCCCACTGAAGAGTTTTTATTTTGGTATAAGAAAAGGACTTTTAAATTTTAAAGTGAAAAATTTGGATTTGGAAGAAACAATGTAAAAGTTGGTAATAATGAAGACTTTGTTTGCTAGGCGCTCCAGCCCAGTGACTAAGGGCCCAGCTGTTCTCGGAGCAGAGCTGTGGTCGGCGCGTTAGCAGGGAACAGAAGTGAGAGGGCGCTGGAGACCAGGGGGTGGGTTGCAGGGGACCAGGTAAATATGCAACATCCGACCAGAAGGGTGTTTAACTATGGCTTGAATGTCTACCAGGGCGTTTCAGAGAACTTCAGGAGATGTGGCTTCAAGGTGACCATGCTTATCTTCCTGAGAGTAAATGGTCAGTCGTGTCCTGACTCAGGAGGCAGGGTATTTTGGATAATTACCTCTCCATAATAATTTTCCTCGCCATAGACTCCTTTAAATATCATCTAAGAGAAGCACCTTTCAGAAAGACTAGCACTCTGGGGGTATTGTTCCTTCAATGGCACAAGGTGTGCAGAATAAGTCAGGAGGCCTCCGATCTCCTGTTTAGCAAATTTTTCTGGGTTAAGACTGTTCTTCCAAGTTTGCTTTCCTGGGGCTGTGGGCTTCTGCTGCAAATGGCACTGTAGTGTTTGGGAGGGGGGCTGGGTGGGGAGCTCCAGAGCCCCTCTCCCGTTATCAGGTCGATACACATACCTGGTAATACAATGCCAATCCGTAGCTAAAAATAGCATCCCTTTGTTGTGATCTCCCAGAACAAAGGGAAGGGATGCACAGATCAGACCCACTTCATCTGTGCCTCCTGCCCTCTCCTTCCCAGCATTCCTAAGTCAGTTTGTCTTCTCTCTCAAATGGATTTTTCATTTAAAAACGGGGGAGAAGGGAAACTGGATACTGTTGAGGCCTATGTAGTTACAAGAATTCTCTTGAAATAATAGGTGCTGGAAATCTCAGTGTCAGCATTGCGTGTCCCCCAGACTGCACTGAACAGGAACGCACTACAGTGTCCAAGTGTAGGGGCCTCCTCTCCCAGGTCTGTTGCGGGAGCCCAGCATTTTTTTTAAGATGAGTGTTCTTCAGAGATATACCAGACGTTATGCTTTTAAAAATCCCCTTAGCCCTAGTTCAACTTTCTATTCCTTGATCAGTCTTGGGTTTTCATTCTGACTTTTGCTACCGTTTATTGCCGTGGATTAAGCCCCGGAACACAAGGTTTCATTTCTTTGTCTGGCTCTACTTCCCTTCGCCTTGCCCACTAACTGGCTAGATGTACAGAGGGGTGGGCACAGAGTATTGGTTGTATTTTGGGTGACGGTAGGGGTGGCAAGTTGGATCATGGAGGGACATAGAGTATTAATTAGACAGAAAGTGCTGTCTGTGCCTTATCTGCATAAAGAAAGATAAAGCCCATGTAAATAATATGTGTGTTTCCCATAATGAATGTACCCTTTCTCTCCATTTCTGTATAGTATTAGAAATTGCGTTTTTATTATAGGAGACATTGGAGGCATGCCAACAAGTTTTTCTTTTAACTTGATATTTTGGGCTCTGATCTTTGTTAGAATTACAATGGCCAGGATCTCGTACAGTCAGAGGTCATTTCTATAGCTCCTTCCCCTTCCCATCATTTCTGGGGAATGTTTGTTTTCAAAACAAAGAATTGGGTTAAAGCTTAGGTATCATATATCAGAACATATTTCAAGCCGAAATTAAGAACACTCAAACCTTCCTTTTAAAGGTCAGATATTATTTATTATTATTATAAAAATGATCTGTGATTTATGAATTTAACTTCTCATAAACCTTCTTTGTAACAGAATATGCAGTCAGAGGCTTAACATTACATTGTTTTCTTTTGACAACGTATCCACGAGACCACTGCAGCTGTTCCTTTACTCACAATAGCAGATTAATTAACACAATCATATGCTGTTGGCTCTTACTCAATGAGTGGGTCTGCAGCGGGATAGATAGGTAAATCCTTTAAATGCGGTGGAGATAAAGCATATACTATGGTAGTTTCGTTAACTAGCCAGTTTTGCTTCTGACTAGCCAGCCCTATCAGGACTGGTTCACGGACCACAGACGCGCGGTGAGCTTGAATTTCAGAGTCAGCCACACCTATATCAGCGCCATAATGCCCAACATTTGCAAGACACAAATATGTAAAAGCAGAAGACCTCTCAGAAATCAGCAGCTTTGGTTAAAATAGCAGTCAGTCTGCCGCCAGCTTTTTGAGTCTGCAGTATTTTTTTAAAGTTCAATCATTGCTTTCCTTAAATATCTCCCTTGCTATTACTCACTTTTTTCTTTTTTCTTTTTTTTAATTTTTTTTTTTTTTTTGCCCATCCCTCAGTGCAAATAGTTCTGGGCAGCCGTCACGACTTTGGTTTCTAAGTACCAGAAGATTTTTCTCTTCTGTATATGTACTAATGAAAATGTGTGTAACTAAACCTCCCCTCCCTGCCCAGTTACCAGCCACGAGTAAGTATTTATTGGCAACTTTAGCTGACATTTTAGTCAACGTCAGACCTTTGTTAGAGAAAATGTAAGGTTTTGCTTTAGAAACAGGCATGCCCACGTTAAGAACGAGGTAACCAGGCAGTGGGCTTAACAGAATTTCCTTCAGACTTTTCTCTAATGTCTATTACATATGCAACACTAATTTACTTTTTGTTGTTTTACTTAGCACAGAAATTGAAAATGTGACAAACTTTGCTGGATTAAAAGTCCCATTTTTTTTAGAGACATAAACCAAGAGAAACAAGAAAAACAAATCCATAATTTGGGACCTTTTAGAGCATCCAGGTGGTAGAAATTCAAACTGTCACATCACTGGCTACATTCGCGGTAGGACTGAAAGCACCCCTGTCCTTCAGAAATAGATCAGAGTTTGGCCATGTTTGGTCATAGAAGTCCTGGATGCTTTGGGAAGAGCAATGCATTATGGTGGTGAAGTCTCTGAAAGTACTCTTAGTGGTCGTTCCCCAGCACCAGGTCCTGGCTGAGCAGTCCCCCCTCCAGGCTCCATGAAATTCCGGATGCTGTGCATCAGGCAGAAGTGATGTGCTAAGCATCTCTGTTATTGGATGAGCTCAGGTTTCCTGTGATTCTCCTCATACCTGGGGAGTTCGCAGCTCTTCCCAGACCCACAGAGGGAACTGCACAGAACGAAGGCATCAGAGTTGCTCTGACTACCTCCTCATCCTCACTCTTTCTCCCTATTTAGCTTTGTTGCTAAAATAAAAAACTCTTAAAAAAAAAAAAAGGTCTGGTACACTTGGATAATTAGTTGTATATGGAAGCATTGTTTAGAAAAATCTGAATATTTGATTCTGAATTGAGGACAGAATTGGCTTGGAAATCTGCACAGACAGAGGGCAGACAGAGAAACAGGGACGACTGGTAGAGCCCTGGGAGGAGCAGTTATGACTGTACCATTAAAGCTAAATGTCAGTGTCCCAACAAATGCACAGTTTGTACCATGGGGCAGCTGTTGTCCCCGGGCGCACTGGGCTCCTTGCAAAGTCACAGGCCTCTTTCTCTGCCTTGAAGTTTCATGTGGTGCTTTCTAGTTTTCAAGTTGTATTTTGAAGGCTTCTGGGCAAGACTGGAATGCATCTGCTGTCTGGAGAGTGTGGCAATTGACCTGGTGGCTTCTAAGGTGCAGGCAGTGGTGATGCTTCTGACTCATCCCATGCAGACTCTGGGCTCAGTGTCTAGGAGTAGGATGGCTCCAACTGCCTCTCCATCCTTTCTTCCTTCCATCCTTCCATCTAACCCACAGCACAAGAGCAGGCGTAGCCCAAAGGAAGTCCTAGAGCCTTTTTAAGGATCTTCTTTCAGAGCTCAAAGAGACCCCTTCAACAATACCCCGCCAAACATGTGGGAATGGGTTTTATGGATGTTTCCTGTGATTACACATTATGGCCAAAAACTGTTCAGCAGGTGAGATTGTGAGTTAGGTCAAAATCCAGAAGACGTTGGTCCTGACTCAGGTTTTTTTTTTTTTTTTTGGTAGTATTTGGGGCACTGGTTAAACTATGAAAATTCTTTGTACTTCCTGTGTTACTTAATTGAGCTTACTCTTTGCCATGCTTCCTCATAGAAGGAGGTAAGAATCAAGTGAGATCTCGGCTATATCGTGTAGGTAATGTTGTGTGAGATGCAGAGTGAAGACTTTCTGGCAGTTCAAAGAAGGTAACGAGCTCCAGGAAGAGGAGGAAGTTTTGTCTGCTTGCTGCGTTCCCTATGGTACTTAGCATTCAGTAACGTTTGTTGGATAAATGAATGAGCAGACAGTGGTAGGATCCTGTGCTGTACTAGGAAATGAGGATGGGGAAGGGGTCTGGAAGGAAACTAAGCTAGTCTCTGAACAAACAAATAGGTGCACTGATGTATCCAGTGGAGAGAGAGGCAGTTGTTTATAAAATCATAGAATCATGATGGGGAGATGAAATGCAAATACCTTCCTCCACAGGTGGGGCAGAAGGGACCTGCCCGAGGTTGCAGAGCCAAGAGGAAGTTGGGACTAGCTTCCTGACTCCGTCTCAGACCGGGGTGCTTTTCATGGGGGGGCCTCTGATCGACTAAAATCCTCTTGGCTCCGAGGGTCCAGTCAGGGTGGGAGGCAGTTCACTGTTGAGGCAGTGGGTGGGGTCATAGTAAGGAAGGAAGCGTGTGTGCTCATGGAAGCAAGACATGAAGCAGAAGTTACAGCCAGAGACTCCCGTTGAGGTGGGGCACAGGGGGGCCCACCTGTGTCGGTGATGGTTTCAGCAATGGGTAGTGAGCCTTATCTTTGGAAGGGAAGACAAAAGCATCAGGAATTGCAGTAATAATTTTGTTATTATTGACAAGCCGCCATTGACTGACCACAGCTTCCTTAATGATGCAGGGTGCTGTCAGCGCCTGGCACATAGTAGGGACTCAATAAACATTTGGTGGATGAACTTATTGAGGGCAGGAATGTGCACTTTCCTGAGGCTTCTTGGGATCTAGTTTCCAGGTGTAGGGAGAACCTGGGGCTTGGATCACCTTTCCTGCAGTTTCTCCTGTTCCTTGCCCCATACTCTGCACCCATGTGAAGGGCCCTGGGCCATCCTGGGAATATCTTAGCCCCTTTACACCCTCTGTTCCCTCTCTCTCTCGAATGTCCTCTGCCTTCCTGACTTGTTAAACTTCTACCCATCTTTTAAGGCTCAGCTGGATTGCCACCTCTTCCGTGAAGCTCTCCCTCATTGCCCCATTCCCCACCAGCCTACACGTCATTCCTAGGAATGCCCATGGTTCTTCACAAACATCTCTTTAGGCTCTTAGTGTTTCCTCCTTGAGGTGGGGAAGGGGGACGTCTAATGGTCCATATACTGGACAATAAGCTGCGGTTTGATTAATACCAGCACAGGGAGCTGCACAGAATGGATGTGAGTGAAGCATTTGTTGACTGAATGAACAAAGCCCTCACTGCATTGCTCTGGGAACTGCAGGTGTGGGGAAGGCAGCAGGGGCAGTTAGGGGGTCGTAAACAACATTTGGGAGGCAAAAGAGTAGAGATGGGAGCTCAGAGGACACAGTTCTGGGCCCTCTGAATGTGCTAGGCGCTCAAGGTCTCTGCGGAGACCCGTGGCAGAGACTGTCCCAGGCTGGCCCCAGAGCAGGTGCCTTCCTTATGGGTGTGCCAGAGCACCATGGGAGTGGGGAGCTGTCCTGCCATTATTCTGCATAACATGATGCTGGTGGGGCCTCCTTCCATATTAGGGTGTGGGTGAGTGTGTTCTGCCCCAAAAGGCACAGCCTCAGCCCCAGAGCAATGAGCCAGGGGCCCTCTGGGGGGAACTCGGCTCAGAGGCTTAAATGCCCTTTCTAAGGCGGGGGATTATTGGTCAAATAGGTAGACATAGTGGCAATCCTCCCCCTCCCATCTCTCTCCTTAAATGCCAGGGAAGGAGCGTCTGCAGGTGCTGACGCACAGGCACTGAGAGACACTGGCAGCCCCCATGCCCATCGGTTGTGGATGTGCCCCCGGGTGTGTGTATTTAAGAGGCACCATGAATGGCTTGAGTCATCGATGATGCTCTTGAATGGCAAATTGGTCAGAGTTCCACAATGGTAATGATCACTCTGCCGGTGACCTTTCTAGTACATTTACATTTTATCACAACATGCATAAGCCACCCATAGGCTTCGCATTGGCTGGGTCATTCCTTATGCACAATAACCCAGCAGGCAGGGGACGCATCCCGCATGGATGAGAGAGGGGCAGCTTCTGACACATCTCGCTCTATTGTCACATGGTAATCTTTATCACCAAAGGAGACTTTTGAATTAAGCCCACGTTTTTTTCCTTTTTTTAAAAATGTGAAGGCACTCAAATGTGACTTTGCATCCCTCATTTTCACAGAGCCATAGATGAAGCCCTGGGCTCAGTGCGCTCCTGCCCTGTGCCTTGTGTGGGGCTTGATTTGGGTGGCCTGAAACAGGAAAGCAAGAGGGTGCTCCGGGACAGGCCACAGGACGCTGAGTTAGGCGGGGCCGTTGTATTTTAAGAGACTGCTTTCCAAAAGGAAGCCACTTCAGTACTGCATGTGTGTGTGTGTGTGTGTGTGTGTGTGTGTGTGTGCATTTCCATGTTTGTCATGCAGAAACTCGACACAGGAGATCTAAGCAGGGGTCAGAGTCCATGGACACCCCCAGAAGCCTCACTTACTGAATTTTCAGCTGTGTCCCCATCAGCTGTATGTAGTCCATTTGTTGTGTGCCCCCGTTTCTCATTTCCTTGTGCATTTTGAATGACAGAAGAAATTGCATTCCTCTTCGGCTTATAGGAAAACATTAACTGCTGAGGAGAAAGATGAAAGCATAAGAAATAGGAGGGTGAGTGGCTGCCACGTCCTGTGGTCTGGGTCCTTTGGATGAGGTGGGTGCTGGGCTCCCATGTCACAGAGGGAGGTTCAGAGTGGTCAGGTCCCACAGTTAGACCCCCAGGTCCGCTGCTGCCGGCTGGGGCACTCTGCTTGCTGGGCGTGCGAGCGGAGAGCCGGCCACTCGGGTTCCAGCCTGCTCCATCCTGTTCAGCTGAGTCGTCATTGCTGCTTTCATTGGCGCCTTTAGGTTACAGTGCCAAGAATAAAAATAAGCCTGGCTATTTTCACTCATATTTGGTACTTCTTTTTTCTTCTTCTTCTTCTTTTTCTTGAATGCTGTTGAAACAGAATTCTAATTTTTACTTAAAATGTGTAATCTTAATAAATTGCTACATTATTGCATGTTGCTTGATGTATTTAAAGACCACCTCTTTTCCCAGAAGAGCTCATCTCCAATTATATAATCACAATCAATAGAAAAACATGTTTCTATATACAGTATCTGTGCATTTTTT
The DNA here is from genome assembly GCF_963455315.2 of Globicephala melas. NCBI lineage: Eukaryota > Metazoa > Chordata > Mammalia > Artiodactyla > Delphinidae > Globicephala > Globicephala melas. Next base: position 19,937,035 of record NC_083332.1, on the reverse strand, counting down.
GAGGGCCTGCCTGTTCATATAAAAGACACATAGCTCTGTGTAAGTACGTGTATATATGTGTGGACTGCTAGAAAGTCACAGTGTTTTAATAAGATGGCTTTATATCTTGTCTTCACACATCCAGATCTTAGACTTTACATCAAACTTACTTACACATGATGTGCCTTACACATTTTTAAAGTTTCGTGTGATTATCTTAATTTTGCAAAGCAGTCATTTGACTTCTCCAGATATTTGTCCTCTGTTAGCTCTCCTTGACTTCAAGCCTGAGAGGACAAAGGTCTGTGAAGACTCAAATTCTTCTTGGCCTTGGATAACGCACACCCAGCAAGAGCTTGGTGGAGGTCTGTGCCCAGGAGCTGCAGTGGGCAGGAATGAAGGAAGGGTGGTGGGCAGAGTGAAGATGAGGTGAAGCATCCCTCCTGTGGCTGACCACAGATGTACCCATGGGTCCAAGGGTGCAGACCCCCTCACCGTGGGTCTTCAGAATCCAATGCCAAGGTGGGATTCCTTCTGGAAGTACTCCCAAGCCCACCTTTTGGGGCCAGCTGATTGTACCCAAGCAACTAATGTCATGGACCAAATGTTTGGGTCCTCTCAGGTTTCATATGTTGCAGTCTAATCTCCAGTATGATGGTATTTGGAGGTGGGGCCTTTGGGAGGTAATTAGGTTGTGAGGGTGGCATCCTCATGAATGGGATTAGTGCCCTTTTAAGAAGCCAGAAAGCTAGTTTTCTCCTTTTCCACCACTTGAAGATACAAGAAGGCAGCCCTCTGCAAGCCAAGAAGTAGGCTCTCACCAGAACCTGACTGTGCTGGCACCCTGATCTTGGACTTCCAGGCTTCAGAACTGTGAGAAATAAATTTCTGTTGCTGATAAGCCACCCAGTTTATGGTGTTTTGTTACCATATGGTATGGTATTTTGTTATAGCAGCCTCAGCTAAGACAACTCTACAGAGTTCCATAGATTATTTAAGATCATTTCCCTTGGTATAGATGTTTTCTTGGGGTGAACTCAAATTCCAGTTAATATAACAGCCTCAGGAAAGGCTGCTCCTTGTAGGCCTGGTAATGGCTCTAACGACACAAGTCTTCCCCTGCTCTGAGAATTTCAGCAAGATACAGAAACAGTGGGATGGGTCTCAGAGGGATGGCACGGGCCTTGGATTCTGATCCCAGCAGTGCCACCACCTTACTGTGGGCCTTTCTCACTCAGACCCTTGGTTTTTCCACCTGCACAATGGGAGTGTTCCCAGCTGTGCTCTGAGCTCCCCTGGCTTTGAACTTTAGTGCCCCTCCTCTTGGTGCTTTGGGCTCTACTCAGGATGTGTCACCAAAGGTTCAGCCTTTCGCCCTGGGTTACGTCTCAGATGCAAGAAGTGGGTATTAGGGGCAGATTATTTACTTTATGAAAAGTTTCCCACCCTCCCTCATACCTTACTCAAGGGATTATCCATTGACTACTAATAACAACAACAGCCACTATTCATATTTTCTGAAAGCTTAATACGTGCCGGATACCGTGCCAAGCCCTATGGGTGTTTTGTCTCATGTGCTCCACAAAGCTTCCCTAAGTGGTAAGTATCACTGTTGTCACTCCCAGTTCATGGGAAAGGAAGCTGAGGCTTCAAGAAGTTAAAAGTTAAAAGCTAATGGCAGCCACTTGCTTCAACCTGGGATTATCTGACATCAGGCTCTTAACCGGTGCGTACACTGCACAGAGCTTCATAGTGTTTGCTCCTGGGTCCCTCCTTCCTGTCTTTGCTGGCACTGTGGGTTGCATTTCACTTTTCTATGTGTTGGTTTACCCTGTCATACTTAAACCCTTCTCATGGACCTGGACCCTGTCTCCTCTATCCTCTGAGAAATCAGGAGCTCATTTTATAAAAGTAAAGTGTTTGAAGAGCCTACTTCTTGAGGACCAGTCAATACTGAGGATAACGTATCCCTAAAACAGTTGTATAAGTCAGTGGGAAAATAAAATTTGATTCACAATAATTCTGTGTCTTGCGCAGACCTTCTGAGGATCCCCCCCAGTGGCATTTTATTTGGTTTCAGATCCTTCAGGGAAGTCATTTGTGCACTGGGATCACAGAGGTGTGGGTCCAGGGGAGATACCTTGAGACTGCTGAGGGCTTTAGGGAAAGTGAAGTCTAGAAGGGTTGAATTTATTCAGTAACTAGACAATAATATTTCAGCTCCAGTTGACATCTCCAGATCTTTGCTTGAAGGACCCACCTGGCCAAATGCCTTGGGTGTTATATACGCTGCAGGGAGAAGAGAGCCACTTCCCTTGAGCCATACGCAGGTGAAGGTTGGCTAGTTTCAGTGGGAGGCTAAATGAGAAGAGGCTGCAAGTTAAATTCCAACACAGTGAGCCAGCTCCTGGTGGCGGGTGGGTCTGCATCCTCTGGACAAGGGCGGGGCCGGTGCGAATGCAGGTGGGAAGCGTTTTCTTTAGCTAGCACCAGGGAGAGTGGAGTAGATACCCTTAAACTTGGGGTAAGGATGGTCAAGGGTTGAGGTCCCCCATGGGAGATGGTGCGTGGTAAGAGAGATCAAACTGTGAACAGCCAGGCCAAGTCCACCGAAGGGGGAGACAACCTTCTCTGGAGAGCAGCCAGGAGGTCTCATGGGAGAGATTCTTCGTCACATCATAGCTGACAAGGACCCAGGTCTTCTCAAGATATTTTATGTTGGGCTTCCCTGGTGGCGCAGTGGTTGAGAGTCCGCCTGCCGATGCAGGGGACACGGGTTTGTGCCCCGGTCCGGGAAGATCCCACATGCCACGGAGCGGCTGGGCCCGTGAGCCATGGCCGCTGAGCCTGTGCTCCGCGACGGGAGAGGCCACAACAGTGAGAGACCCGCGTACCGGAAAAAAAAAAAAAAAAGATATTTTATGTTCTTAGGAGAAAGGACAGATTGTGAAATGTACCTATGGTCCCTAAAGCAGACGGAGAGGGTGTAGGCTGAACAGCAGAATTCTGTATCTATGGGTATCACGCAGGAAAGGAGTAAGAGGCATTGGTGTAAAATCCCTGGGGTGAGTGAATGAGTTTAGGGACATGGAACACTCTTCTTTTTTTTTTTTTTTTTTTTTTTTAAATTAGATTTCTAACTCACTCTTTAGGCCAAGAAGAAAATGTCAGTATTTTTATAATTGTGGAGGAGGGGACACCCTTGCTAATCATAACATCAGAGCCAGAAACTCTAAGAGTAAAGGTTGGCGGATTTTACCACTTCTTCACTGAGCATAGTACTGGCAAAGTATAGTACTCAGTAAATATTAGTTGAATGAATTTAACTGCATAAAAACTAAATACTTCTAAGCAGTGTGCATGCCCATGCATGCATGGGCACGCACAGACATACATACACAAATATCTCTCAGACCATAACATGCAAAAGACGACATGTGAAAAAATATTTGCTACATATGTGATAGACAAAGGGTTAATATTCCTGGTACAAACCAAAAAGCTCTTGCAGATCAATATGGAAAAGACAAATCCTCCAATAGAAAAGTAGTCAAAGGACATGAGCAGGCAATTCAGAGAAGAAGAAATACAAATGGTCAATAATCAAAGAACAGTAAAGGAAATCTTTGCAGCCATTAAATACGTGAGGCTGACCTGTATTTACTGACTTGGAAAGATGCCCACGACATATTGTTGAATGAAAAGTGGGCTACAAAACAGCAGGTAGACTATGATTCCATTTATGGAAAATTATGAGAGTATCTTCATCCACATCCTTTGTGCAAATAATAGAAATGTTTTCAAAGTTGCTTTAGCAAAAAAGGAGAATTTGAGGAACACAGGTGCCCTTCATCACCCCTTTGCCAGGTCGGCGGAGCATGGCCTCACCATGTATGGACTGGGGTCAGGCACCTGTGGGCGTCAGTGGGCAGAGAGATGGCCACTTTCCCATCCTCCACTCCCTGGGCCAAAGGATCCCATACCTCTCGTCTCCCTGTTTTTTGGCTTCTCTTTCTTTCTCTGCAGGCCAACTGGGCAGTGAGATTGAGGATAATTTGTATTAATGTAAAAATATATTTCTGTGTCAGTTTTTTTTTTTTGGTAATGAACACATATTATTTTTAAATTTAGGAAAAAGCCTATTTTTTAATTTTTAAAGCTAAAAGAAAATCCAGTTAGGAAATTTGACTGATAAGGATATTCTTTAATATTAATTTAATATTCTTTGTGTAGAGGGAGTTCCTACAAATCAATAACGATGATAATACCCCAACCAAAGGAAAAAATGCCCACCTAAGAGCCCTGACTCAGTGTTTACTATGTGTCAGGAAGTGAACAAAACATTCTACAAGCATTGCCTTTCCACAGCTTTATAAGGTAGATAATGTCTCTTCCCTCCCTTCCTCTTTTCTTCCAGTGAATATTCACTGAATATCTGAGTTCTGGCAGTTGTGTTCTAGGCTCCACAGATACGGATGCTGCCTTCACACAGATTGCATCTCTATTGTTATTTCCACTTTGCCGCTGAGGCTGAGACTTAAAGAAGTCCTAACCAGTGTGCCGTTTCTAACGAGGATGTTACAGAATCCTCAAAGTAGGAACCTGCAGGTCCCAGAAGAAGAAAACAAATGGCCAATAAATGTATGAAAATATTTTAACCTGATTAGCAATCAAAGAAAACAGTTAAAAATAGTTTTCGATTATATATTTAGGCATTTGCTCCTCAGACTGTCAAAGATTTATGAGACTGGTAACAATGAGTATTTGCTGTAGGGTTGGGAGAAATCACTCTCTAGTCTGCCAGTAGGTGTTTATATTTACACAAAGTTTCTAGAGAGTAATTAGGCAAACATGTCAAAGCCCCCCAAATAAATGTCTACTCATTGTCTTAGTAATTCTTCTTTTATGAAATTACTAATATGTATCAGCAAAGATTAAGCTATCTATCTATCCATCTTATCTCAGATATCAGATAATCAAAGATGTTTGACCAAGTATATTTATTGCAGCTCAGTTTATAATGGTCAAATTTTGGAAACAATTTAAATGCACTTCAGAAAGGAATTGGCTAAGGAAACTATGATTCTCTTACTATGGAATCCTGTGCAGTTGTTGAAAATGATAGCATAGGTTTGTATTTTTGACTTGCAAAGATATTTATAATATGTTATGAAGTGACAAAAGCAGATTACAAAGCCAACTTCTATAATATGATCTTCTGTGGGATTTTTTTTTTGGTAAAAATGAAAATACATTTAAATATGCATTTTTTCGTACAAAATTCTGAAAGGATATAAAACAAAACATTAAGAATGATTGTCTCAGGGTCTAGCACTAAGACTGACATTTTCCTTCCTTACATATATCTTTGGTTTATAACCTTTTGCAATGATCGTGTTTTAGTTTTATGGTCGGGTAAAACCAAAGCCAAACAAGGAAGCTACTCCTGTTGTAGGTAAAGAGACCAGAACAAAGCCCGGTGGTGGATAATCCTTGGCCAGCCCTGAGGGCCAGCCCCAAGGGAAGGGCCCACCTCTGCCGCTTTGGTCTGTGGGGCTGGGCCCTGCCCCTCCCCTACCTCAGACCAGACGCCTTACAAGGCAGGTCTCTCTCCAGTGGGAACCTCCCCTCACATCAGCACAACTGGGCGCAGAGAACTCTGCTAGAGAACCAAACATGAACGTGAACCTGGGGGAGGCGGCCGCGGCGAAGAGTTTGTTGCCTGTGGCCCTGCTACTTAAGTAGTCTCAGAGGTGTTTTTTCAAGAATCAGGATCAAAAGAGACACTCATCATTTGAAGGGAACTAGAGAGGCAACTTCCGGGATATTGGGAGGGAAAAGGCATCAAGCAGGGGAGGGGAAGCGACCTCACTGGCGTGGGAGGGCACAGCTCCTCGGCCAGGCTTCTCTTCCGCTTACGGAGAGCAAACAAGGTAAATATAACACAGTATCTTACAAAACATAAGCATAAAACAAAATGAAATGAACGGAAAGCAAATTGACAAATAAAAATAGATGAAAAAATTGAGAACAATTTAAAAGTTGAAATAGGGAAAGTTGAAAAAGATACTATGAAAAATAACAGGATTTAAAATAACTAGTTAGCAAGACAATAGACATTTTTAAAAACAAAATACCCAATAAAGAGGGCCAGAATCTGGAGACTTAAAAGAGGTAAAACTTGACAGAGCTCAAGCTTTAAAGTGTAAAGAACGGTGACAAAGGATTTAAGCAAACATATTTAAAAGGTACTACAAAGAGAAATAAAAGAAAGAGGAAGGTTGAAAGATTAATAGAGAATAAGACAAAGGAGAAACCACCTAAACACCTTAAGTCAGAGGAAGGTAAAATTATACCAAATATGAATACTTAAGGCTAAAGTGTTATGACTATTTTTACCCAGTAGGTGAAAATAACAAGAGAAAAACAGGCAGTAGCCCACGTGTTTAAAGGGGTTGTCTGCTGTATGATCCAGAATAGCTTGCTTTTCCCCTTTGTAGATATTATCACTGCCCCATTTAGCTATCTGGGTAATTTTTGAACGTCTTTATTCATCCATGAGACTGCAAGCTCCACGAGGGCAGGAGCTCTGTCTGTTTTGCTTTCCAGCACCTTCTCAGCCCCTGGAGGGTGAGAAATGGTACATCCTGATTAGATGAGTGAAAGGGTGAAGCCTCTCCCATAGCTTGTCCTCGGGGAAGAGGGCCTACAGCACTGCACCCCAACCTTCTGGACAGGGAAGTGCCCAGCAAAAGGGCCAGCCTTCAGCTCCACCTGCAAACTGAACCCTCCCAGGGCTATAGACCTAGACAAGCCCCAGGTGACTGCTGGCCCCAGAGCCCTTTGCTTGCCGTTCACTGACCACCCAGGGAAGTCAAGAGTATTAGGTATGGCCCCCAGCCTCCAGAAGCTTGTGGTGAGAAGGTGCACCACACAGAAAGCCACGCTCTGGGCATGGAGTGGCACCCTCGGACTGCAATTGCAGACCCCCGGGTGGCCTGGGAAGCTTCTGGAAGGGAGGCCCATCACAGCTGTGGCTGTGAGGATGGGTACCGGGGCCTTTCTTTCCATCACTCTTCTTACCGTCCATGTCTGAGAGTCCAGCAGCCTGGGGTGTGACTGGGAGCTGGTAGAAGCACTGGGGCCCCATTCTGCTTGAAGGAAAACTGAGTTCCACGTTAAGTTTGCCCAAGGAAGCTTCATTAGGTATGTATGCCATAGCGTGGTGGTAAACCGTGGGCATGAGGCTGCTCTGATTTAATTATACAGGACGTGAGGCTGTGTGAGTCTTTGCAGCCCACAGGAAGCTCTAGAGGTGGCTGAGGCAGGCCAGGAGTAGAAGAGAGCACTGGCTCGATGTGGGAGTGGTGTGTGAAAAGCAGTGTCCCCCCCTGGCTTTGAAAGGATAAAACGCCCTCGCTGAAAGAGAGAGGGGAGGCTGGCTCGAAGAATCAGCTCCTATCAATCCATTTTTAATACTTTATCGTAACATTCAGCAAACAAGAAAATAATTGTGCCCTTCCTCAGTGACTGAATTTGTGGGTGTGGGGCTGTGTGCTGTGATCTTTAATGACTGGATTACAGCGCCTTCCCAAGTAACTGAACCCAGAAGGGCAAAACCTGCCAGATGAGTTGCTGATCTGAAGTCCGACCCCTATTAGAGGCTTGGTTGGGGGCAGAAGCAGAAATTGGTAGAAACTGTTGAATAGTGAATTTCCTCCTTCTTTCTGTCACTGATGAAATTGCGTTTTCCTGTGGTGGGTGGTGCATGGCAGAACCTCAGAGCCTGATGTATCAAGGTGAGTGGGCTCTGTGAACAAATGATTTCATTCTGTTTAAAGGCATTATCGCTATATCTGACAGGACAATGATGTGGGGGGAGATTAGGAGTGGAAGTTTATAAAACAGAAGTGTCCATTGGCAGTCTGCATCCATATCGCTGAAACTTCAGCATACCTTTTTTTAAAAATAGAAATTTTGCCCACATATACACTAATAAAAATAAATCTGTTTCCGATTACTAACTATGCAGCCAGGTGCTTGTTTGTTATGAGAAAGGCATGTTCATTAATTTTCAGCTATGAAAAGTGCACTGTGCCATAAATATACAATTCAAAATGTTCTGCTGATAAATG